>NC_081423.1:77466430-77531866 GCF_949786415.1 Peromyscus eremicus
CTGTCTTCCCTGCACAGCAGAGCTAGCCATACATGGGCTCTCAATGCTGGTGCTCGTCTCTACTGAAGTCCTCACCCACAGTTGGGGTTCATGTTCTATACTTGTTGTGTTCTGATTGGGTTTTTTTGTTTTGAGACAAGCCTACATGATGGAGCATAGGCTAACCTTGTTGTAGAATATTACTTTAACTATGTAAAGATGTGTTACATTTGTTTCTGCTGCCTTTGTTTAGCTGTGTGAAGATGTGTTGCATTTGTTTCACCTTGCCTACCTAAGGCACCTGATGGGTCTAATAAAAAGCCACATCGCCGGGCGGTGGCTGCACACGCCTTTAATCCCAGCACTCAGGAGGCAGAGGCAGGCGGATCTCTGTGAGTTCGAGGCCAGCCTGGGCTACCAAGTGAGTCCCAGGAAAGGTGCAAAGCTACACAGAGAAACCCTGTCTCGAAAAACAAAACAAACAAACAAACAAGCAAACAAATAAATAAATAAAAATAAAAAAAATAAAAAGCCACATGGCCAATAGCTAATAGGCAGGAGAGGGATAGGTGGGGCTGCCAGGCAGAGAGAATAAATAGGAGAAGATCTAGACTTGAAAAGAAGAAGAAGAGAGAAGAGAACAAGGGAGAAAGAGGAGATGCCTGGGGCCAGCCAGGCAGCCACCAGCCACCAGCCAGCAGACACAGCGTAGGACATATAGAAAGAAAGGTAAAAAGCCCTGAGGCAAAATGTAGATAAAGAGGAACGGGTTAAGTTATTAAAAGCTAACCAGAAACGGGCATAAGCTAAAACCGAGCATTCCTAACTAATAAGAAGTCTCCATGTCAAGATTTGGGAGCTGGTTGGTGGCCCAAGAGAAAAAGCCTGGTACACAGCTTTAAACTTGAGATCCTCCTGCCTCAGCCTCCCACATCTAGTATTACAGTCCTGTACCACTGCACAGAGTTGAGAGCATGAGTGATAAGAATGTCAAGGAAGTCCCCCCTCCTCCTTCCTGGGGAGGGCCCTCTGTTACCAGAATCCCAGAACACACGTGGCCTGTCACCACAAAGCCAGAGAGCAGAGCCAGGTACTAACTCTGAGCTGTGAGCCAGCAATCTGGGAATCCCAAGGACACGCCACAAGCCTCCCCTCTTCCTCCCGCTCATCCTTAGTGTGAACATTTCCTAGGGAATGGGGAGAAGGCAGCCAGTCAGTCCAGAGCTCAGTCCTAACGGCTGCTCGCTCAGGCAGCCCCGTCTGAGACTCATGGCACTGGTGACCCTCTCCTTGTCGCCTCCTGCCCTTCTCTCTCATTATCATCTGTCTGCTCATCAAACCCTTCAGAAGACTCTGAGCCTTGCACCCTTCCTGAAGTCTGGGTTAAAACCAGGAACAGCAGCGTGTATGTGCTATGGTTCCTGGCTTCAATACAAAGTGCTAATGTGTCTGTACAGTGTAGAGTATAAAAGTGCCCTTTTCTGTCCCCTGTCACCTCATGCCACTGGCCTTTGAGAGTCCCCAGGTGAAATGGTTTACTGTGGTTTGCTTTCAAACATGAGTCATGTTTGTGAACTGGATGGTGGTTTACACGCTTAGCAGTTTCTCAAAATTCATTTCCTCGTAGACTGTGTGTGCATGTGTTCTTAATTGCCGAGCCGTCGCTCCAGCTCTATATATGTGTGCATATTTTGCTCACACAGTCACAGATCAGGGGTACTGACGCCCTGAGGAAGCACACGTACATGCACATAAGCAGAGGAAATCAGGAGAAGGACATGAGAGAGGCAGAAACTAGGGGCTGGTAAACAGTCTGAGGAGCAGGTGCAGGGCCTTCCTGGAGACAGATATGAACACTGATGGGTGTTGCCGGAGACTGCACAGTGCCCTGCCCCTCTGAGTTCAAGTGCTGGAGTGGGTGGAGCTACCCAGGGAGTCTTCTCCCTCTGCTTACTCCCCTCCGGGTCTCAATGGACCACAGCTACTTGGGTGACCTGTGGGCTCTGGTGCCACCCACAGGGACCGGGTTGGCCATGGCATTGGAGAGGCATTAGATGCTGCCCAGCTGCAGGAGCAGCACTCATGATGGGGTGGGAGGGTGCTCTCTCTGAGAAGCAGGTGGGAAGCAGCTGCTGGCAGAGGAGGCCCAGGTGGGCAGCCTGTCCTGGGGCACAAGTGGCCATGTGCAGATGCTGAGGAGGTGAAGGCTGGATATCTGAAGTACTGCAGGGCTTTGCAGCTTGGCTATTCACGGTCACACGCCTTGCTTGCACCCACACCTTGTGGAGGCCAAGGCCAAAGGGCCTGAGAGATGTGGGACCCCTTCCATCAACCTTCTTTAAACATTCATTAAGTGGAGATGGAGAGAAGCAGATGTTCCGTTAAAACCTGCCTGCATATTCCCTGCTGTTAAAAATGAGGAATTTATCACTCGGACTTGTTACATGCTTTTTTTTTTTTTTTTTCCCAAGCCAGACAATTCATCAGAAGGCATGTTAAACTGTTTAAAAATTAGTCAACAAAATATATTTCCCCTCCTGGGAGAACAGTCTTTCCATATGTTCTTTGGTTTTATAATTTTGGCTGGCTGCAGCTGCCGCCTTCAGACACACACCAGCATTGAGGCCGGGTTCACACCGGTGCCGTGCTCACGGCAACCCTGTGATTCACAGGTTTTCTGTGAAAACATTCAATAGAAGCCCTTTGGGGCCAGCAATAGGTATTTTTAAATTTTCACCTGAGCGTCACCACTCTGGCAGGCATGGGAATTATTTACTCCGTGCCGTTATGTTTGGAAGCGCAGGTGGTGTGTGACCTGAGTTATCTGCTAGCAGCTGCAGACTGTTCCTAAAGGGTGCCAGCAGCCGCCAGGCTAGGCTGCCTGTCATCCAGGGTCTAGCCGGGACATCCGGTCCTGCTCAGCTGCAGAGCAGTTTCAGCTGAAAACAAGTACAATTCTTCACGTTTTCTTTCCTTTTTATTTTTCTGGTGTCTTACAAGGTTGAGCATTGAATCCAGGGCCTCACACTTGCTAGGCAAGTACCCTCCCACTGAGCAAGAACCTCAGCCCTTACCCCTCATATCTGAAAGAGCAGAAAGGCAAAGCCTCCCTGTCAAACATCAGCTCTAGTCTGAGCGCTCATAATGGTATAGGAAACTGTCCCCTTGGGCCGGGGCGAAGGCTCAGTGAATAAAGATACTTGCCAGGCAAGCCTGATGACCAGAACCCACAGGAAAAGCCAGTTGTGGCCTAGAAAGATGGCTCAGCAGTTAAGAGCCCTGGCTGCTCTTCCAGAGGACCGATGTTCAGTTCTCAGCTCCCGCATGGCAGCTCACAACTGTCTGTAACTCCAGTTCTAAAGGAGCCAATGCCCTCTGCCAGCTTGGTGCACACACACACACACACACACAGACACACAAATCAATGTAATTTTGCTAAGCACAGTGGAACGTGCCTTTAGATTTGTTTGTTTGTTTGTTTGTTTAGACAGGGTCTTGCTCTGTACCCCAGTAGCTAGCTTGGCAGTTGCTCTGGAGCCCAGGATGGCCTCAAACTCATGGCACTCCAGAGTGCCTCAGTCTCCCAAGTTCTGGAAGTACAGGCCATGCCACCACAGCCTGCTCTGTGGAGCACACCTCTAATCAAGAGTCAGAGGTAGGCAGGTCTCTGTAAGTCTGAATATGTCCCTGTTTCCAGGGTCCCTTCTCTCTGCCTTCTCTTTGATTTCCCTGTGTTACCTTCTCACTCCAGCTCTACCTCAGTGTCTGGGTCATTTTGCCATTTGCTTCCCTATTCCAGGTTCTCAACCAAGTGATTCCTATGACACTTTTCTTTCAATAGAAGTGGAGGTGGACCAGGCAGTGGTGGCACACGCCTTTAATCCCAGCACTTGGGAGACAGAGGCAGGCAGATCTCTGTGAGTTCATGGCCAGCCTGGTCTACGGAGTGAGTTCCAGGACAGGCACCAAAATTACACAGAGAAACCCTGTCTCGAAAAACCTAAATAAATAAATAAATAAATAAATAAATAAATAAATAAATAAATAAATTGGAGGTGGTTGAGAGGGTTTAGCCTAAAGCATACTTTCTTCCCAGCATGCCCCCCCTTTTTTTAGTGTAACTTCTTCAAATGTGTCCACTAGCAAGCATCTGCCACCTGTCTGCATCTCATCAAAACACATCAAAACACGTCCTTCTATATCCTGACTTGGCTGGAAGCCTGTGGATGGGGGGAGGGGAAGAGCCCTTGCCTGCAGGGCGGGAAGAGAAAACTCCAGCTTGGCACATTCGGGAAATTTCAAGACAGTGCCAATGTCCTGAAAGTCATGAGCACCCTGAAGGTAAGGCACGCCCTGTTTTGAAAGTGTCCAAGGCTGATGAGGGACTCCATAGATAAGACTGGACCAAAAGATCTCCCAGCTCCTGCAGCATGATCTGGGGACGTTTTTCTTGGCTCCTTGTTGGATTTGTCATTGTCTTGGACATCTGTCGTTTCTGCCTCCCAGCAGGCTTTTCTCCTTCTGTCCTTGGTGGGATTGGCGTCACTCCAGCTTCTGGGTGGTCCTCGTCGATCATATTAATGTGAAACACAAATATTTCCCATCCTCATGCCTCTCCCCATACCTCCTCCTCCTCAGTCTTCTATTGTGTCCCTGCCAACCCATTGCCTGTGGCCTGAGTCCATTACTTCAGGTCACTTCTTGCCTCTGCACATGAAGAGCATGCCCCGGGGAACCATATGAAGCTCAGCTCACAGAGAGTTCTCCTGCTTTTCCAGGGCCAGCCCAGCAGGTAGCAGAAGCACACCTCCTTCTGTACCCAGTATGTACCTGACTCATCCAGAGCCCCAGCCTCCCACCCCAAAGTGGCTATAGGTGGATGTGACCTGCAGGAGAAGCAGCACTGAGCACTGGAAGGTGACAGAGGGGTTGGGGCTTCTGCTCACGCAGTTTCCTTAAGCCTGTGGCCCCACGAGTCAATTCCAGTGTGGTGGTTTGAATGAAAATGGCCCCTATAGGCCCATAGGAGTGGCATTATTAGGACATATGGCCTTGTTGGAGTAGTTGTGGCTTTGTTGGAGGAAGCGTGTCACTGGTGTGGCAGTTTGAATGTGTTTGGCCTCCATAAGCTCATAGGGAGTGGCACTATTAGGGGGTATGGCATTGTTGGTGTGGGTATGGCCTTGTTGGAGGAAGTGCGTCACTATGGGGCAGGCTTTGAGGTTTCCTATGCTCAGGACACTGGCCAGTGAGTCAGTCAACTTCCTGTTGCCTCTAAGTCAAGATGTAGAACTCTCAGCTCCAGCACCATGTCTGCCTGTACACCTCATGCTCTCCACCATGATGATAATGGACTGAACCTCTGAAAGTGTAAGTGAGTTTCCTCAATTAAATATTTTCATTTATAAGAATTGCTGTGGTCATGGTGTCTCTTCACAGCAATAAAAACCTAACTAAGACACTGGGGGTGGGCTTTGAGGTCTCAGATGCTCAAGCCAGGCCCAGTGTCTCAGTCTTCTCCTGCTGTCTGTCTGCCAATCTGGACATAGAACTCTCAGCTACCTCTCCAGCACCATGTCTGCCTGCATGCCACCATGATGACAATGGACTAAACCTCTGAACTGTAAGCCAGCCCCTGTAGTGGATAACTGTTCTACCTATAACCTTGCAGTACCTGCCCCTGGAGCATGACCTCGGGGCTACCCTTAAGACCTGTTCTCTCCCGCCGGGCGGTGGTGGCGCACGCCTTTAATCCCAGCACTCGGGAGGCAGAGCCAGGCGGATCTCTGTGAGTTCGAGGCCAGCCTGGACTACCAAGTGAGTTCCAGGAAAGGCGCAAAAGCTACACAGAGAAACCCTGTCTCGAAAAACCAAAAAAAAAAAAAAAAAGACCTGTTCTCTCCCATGTGTGCTTGGATGATGGGACTGACTCAGAGCAGAACAGCATGGGATGGTACCTCAGCCTTCCAGGACCCTATGACGATTCTTCTATTCTGTTTTAGTGAGTTTTCTTTCCTAATAAATTCCTTTTACCCCTAAACAGAATCCTGTGGATTTCTCGCATTAAGCCCCAATTAAATGTTTCCTTTATAAGAGTTTTCGTGGTCATGGTGTCTCTTCATAGCAATAGAAACCCTAACTAAGATACCTAGATACACCACTGTTGGGATGATTTTATGTGTTAATCTGACTCAGCTAAGGAATGCCTAGAAACTGGTGTGTGTGTCCATGAGGATGTTTCTAGAAGAGAAGAACATTTGAACACAGGGTGCAGAAGACCCACCTCTACCAATGTGGTGATGGTTGTCTTGTATATTGAGGACCAAACAGAAAAAAAGCTAGCAAAAGAGTGAGTTCTCTCTTTTTTTGAGCTGGGACATCCATTTTCTGCCTGTGGACATTAAAATTTTTGTTCTAGGCTAGCAAGATGGCTCACTTGATAAAGACACTTTCTTCCAAGCCTGGTGACCTGAGTCCAGTCCCCAGGTCACATACAGTAGGAGGAGACAATTGATTCCCACAAGTTGTCCTGTGACCTTTATATGTGTGCTGGCACATGCAACCCCTTCTTCACCCCACAAATAAATAAATAATGTAATTTTTTTTTTCAATTCTGGTTCTTGGCGCTTTGTGTGTTAGGACTTTTATCAGCAGTCTTTCTGAGCCCCAGGTCCACAGCTTTAGAGAGGAAGTTCCTCCTTTGCCCCTGGTTTTCAGGCCTTCAAACATACAGAAAACATATGTCACCAAGTCCCCTGACTCTCCAGCTTGTCATGGGACAAGCATACCATGGGACTTCTCACCCTCAGGAACTGTAAGAGCTGATTCCTAGTCTAAATCTCTTCCCATGTTGCTCTGCATAAGCTGTTGGTTCGGGTTCTTGGGAGAACGCCAGTGCAGATGCATGATGGGAGCTGACCGTAAGCTAGTGGTCACGCCGCTGTGGTGGAATGGCCTTGCTCCAGAGCCCAGGCAGACATGTGCTCAGCACAGCAGAGATGTGCTCCTCTCTGCTGGTGCTCTCTGTACACCTCACACGGAAGCTCTTCCTATCACAACTGTATTGGCTACTGTCTTGTTGCTATGACAACATACTTTGTTTTGCCTCACAGTTCAAGGATATCGACTGTCATGGCAGGGACGACAGGGTAGTAGGAGTCCGAGGAAGCTAGTCCCATCAAATCCACAGTCAGGAAGTGTGGAGTGTGATTTCTGCTTTCTATGCAGTCTGAGACCCCAGCCCATGGCGTAGCACCACCCACACTGAGGATGGGACTTTCACCTCAGTTAACCTCATCTAGATAATTCCTTAAAGAATTCCCAAGAGGCTTGTTTCCAGGATGACTCTAAATCGCACCAAGGTGACAATCAAGATTAACCATCACAATAGGTCTCTCTAGAATTATACAGTGCTGGACACAGAAGGCTCAAAAGGCTGAAGGCCTGTCATAGAGCATTTTCCTCCTTGGGTCTGCAGAAGACCTGAAGGAGATTCCAAGCTTGGCCTGGAGCTGAAGTGATCTACCAGGCCTTGGGCTTCTGTTGTTACAGTGGGAGGTGTAAAATGAAATCATTTTCTCTTTTTCTGGAGGGTCATGCCCGCTTGGTCCCTAAGGACTTGCCCATTGTCGGTTGCCCACATCTCTGCAGGGTTTTCCTCCAGCGCTCTGGAATTGTACCCCGTGTTGTCCTGTATTTACCACTTTGCCCTCATCTGGCTTGATCAGCATGATGTAATCAATATAGTGATGCGTCTATGATGCTGCAGAGGATTCTGGTCCCTTTGTACTTCCTCATAACAGAAGATAGGAGTTAGCATCACCATGGAGCTCGACTGTAGGCGTGTGCTATTGATCAACCAATGTGATACAGAGGAGTGGTCCTGGTCTTAGGGTTTCCATTGCTGTGATAAAATGCCATGACCAAAAGCGATTTGGGGAGGAAAGGGTTTATCCAGCTTAAAGCTCTCAGGCCAGAGTTCATCATCAAAGGAAGTAAGGGCAGGAACTGAAACAGAGGCCAGAGAGGATCGCTGTTTTATTGCCTTGCTCATGGTTTGCTCAGTCTGCATTTACACACACACACACACACACACACACACACACACACACACACACACACACACACACGAAACTTTTATCTTTTTTTTTTTTTTAAGATTTATCACCAGATTTCACTATAGATGGTTGTGAGCCACCATGTGGGTGCTGGGAATTGAACTCAGGACCTCTGGAAGAGCAGGCAGTGCTCTTAACCTCAGAGCCATCTCTCCAGCCTGCAGCCTGCATCCTTATAGTACCCAGGACCACCACCCCAGAGCTGACACCACCCACAGAGAGTTGGGCCCTCCCCCATCAGTCCTAAAATAAGAAAATGTACCACAGGCTTGGCCGCAGGCCCATCTGCTGGGGGTATCTTCTCAACTGAGGTTCTCCTTTCCCAAATGACTCACGTTTGTGCCAAGTTAGCATAAAACTAAGCAGCACTGTCCTCTTTTTTGATGGGGATGGGCAAGACTGCTCTGTCAGCAGAATGGGGCTCTCTGTGTGTCTGAGCCAATATTAATCTGCTCTAACAACGATAATACCAGCACAGCAGCAGGGATTGAGGCCAGAGCAGGACTCAGTTTGTGGGAGTTGATTGCCATCCTCTCGGGTTGGAATGAAAAGCAGGGAGTGATGGGAATCACCTTTAGGTCTCTTAGGGTGCCAGTTATCTCCGCAATCCCCATTAATGTTGTAGGATATTTGTACATTGTGTGAAGATGTATGGCTGTGATTGGGTTAAAGAGCTGAATGGCCAATAGCTAGGCAGGAGAGGATAGGTGAGATTTCCAGGGAGAGAAAAGAAGACGAGGAGGAATCTAGGCACAAGGGATTTGCCAGGGGTCACAGGGAGATCAGGACATGCAGTACGGAGATGAGGTTAAGGAGCCACAGAGCAGAATGTAGATTAAAGAATATGGGTTAATCAAATTATGAGCTAGTTGAAAACAAGCCTAGCTAAAGGCCAAACTTTCATAATTAATGAGTCTCTGTGTCATTATTTGTGGGCTGGCGGTCCCTACAAGAAAGTACAGCTAGAGCCCAGTAGACCCACTGCCAAGCTGTTGTGAGCTGAGACTAAGAACTAAGCTAGACCCTAGGAGCTGGGTGTGGTGGAGTATACCTTTTTTTTTTCCCCTCTAGACAGGGTTTCTCTGTGTAACAGCTCTGGCTGTCCTAGAACTTGATTTGTCGAGCAGGCAGGCTTTGAACTTGGAGATTCACCTGCCTCTGCCTCCTGAGTGCTGGGATTAAAGGTGTGCACCACTTTAATCCCAGCACTCAGGAGGCAGAGGCGAGTGGATCTCTGTGAGTTCAAGGGCAGCCTGGTCTACAGAGTGAGTTCTAGGACACCAACAACTGCATAATAGAGAGGCCCTGTCTCAAAAGAACAAAACAAACCAAGAAGACATTGGATGCTTTTGACTCAAACAAGGGGCTATGATGATGATTCAGAAGCTCTGGGTATCAGTGTCAGCTTGTACTCTGGGCCCCAAAGTTCTCAGAAGGTTGAGTACTGTGGTGATTTAAAAAAGAATAGTGTCTTCCCAGCGTCCCCCCACAACCTGTGCCCCCTCAAGACCACATCTTTGAATGCTTAGTCATCAGGGAGTGGCACTGTTTGAGAAAAATTAGGAGGTGTGGCCTTGTTAGAGAGGAACTGCGTCACTGGGCATGGGCTTTGAGCTTTCAAAAGCTCACACTAGGCCCAGTGTTCTCTCTGCCTGCAGCTCGGGATGTAGTTCTCAGCTACTGTTTCGGAGCCATGAATGCCACCATGTTCCTGCCGTGATGATAATGTGGACTGACCCTCTGAAACGGTAAGCCAGCCAACAATGAAATGCTTTGGTTTGTGAATTGCCTTGGTCACGGTGTCTCTTCACCATGATAGAGCAGTCACGAAGGGAGTCATCCTCTTCTCTTTCCTTGGTGTATGATTTCCCAAGTGATCAATGAGATCTCTCCGGAAGAGCTCACAGAAGGTCTCTAGGTCCATTTGACAGGTGACTATCAACTGAGGCACTCAAGCTTGCTCCCACTCTACCACTGATTTAAACTTTAGCCCCCAGGAACCTGCACAGAGGTAGGTGTGTGTGTGTGTGTGTGTGTGTGTGTGTGTGTGTGTGTGTGTGTTATAGGCAAGGTCTTGCTATAAAGCCTAGACTGACTTCAAATTCACAATCCTTCTGCCAAGTGTTAGGGTTACATGTTGTGCCACCACACACCACATCAGACCAGTCTGTGGAAAGCTAGATAACTTGAGTATTTCAACAATGACAAATTAAGCCTGGGCATTCATAAACGTGAAATGATGTTTAGGGGACTCGGCAATGAGTCACCGACAGTTAAGCCAAGCCAAGCTGTAGCTCCCAGACAGAAGCTCTCAGCTCAAAGCTTCCGGCTCTGAGAATGGACACCCTGGTCCAGAAGGGGAGGAAGCAAGGGGGTAGTACACACCAGTATCCATGGACCAGAGGCAGAGGCTGGCCCAGCAGAAGGCAGAGGAGGGGAAAGGTACCAGGTTCTTGCTGAGCTCCTTGAAGCTATGTAGGAAACCTTTCCCAGAGCTGCATCTTGACTATATTGTTCAGTTAAGCACACAGGCAAGTCCTTGTTCAAGTTGTGTGTTGGGATTTCTATCACTTCCATCGTAAGGACTACCCACAAATCCAAGTAAAAGCCTTAGTAGTTTTCTCACCTTTTAAAAAAAATCAGAACTTCAATCTGTAAGTTGGAAATATTTTTTGTTTTGTTTTGTTTTTCGAGACAAGGTTTCTCTGTGCAGCCCTGGCTGTCCTGGAACTCACTCTGTAGACCAGGCTGGCGTCGAACTCACAGAGATCCACCTACCTCTGCTTCCCCCGGTGCTGGGATTTAAAGCATGCACCACCATTGCCCAGCTGGAAAAATTTATTGGTGAAAAAAATTTCTGTATAAATGAATGATTCTTTTCTTGGCCTATATCGCTACATAAATATGGAGCAGGAATTACTTATGAAAATATTTACAAGCTCATACTGCAATATAATTGGTGTTTGAGCACTCCATTAATATTTAATTTTTCATCAACTAAATTAATATTTAATTTCTCTTGAACTAATTTATTGGCATATTTTCAACATTCTACCAAGGGACATGACATAAATCATATTAATAATGTATAGCATGAGAGCTTTTCATATTTCTTTTCTAAGCTATCATTTAAAAATAATTTTCTATGACAGGAAATTCCAAATGCAGTATTTATTGAAGATAAGACTTCCGTGATTGGCTTCAGCAACCAACAGGAAATACGATGTGATTTTAATTATAGTTATGTCTTAGGTTTTGACATAATGCTTTTTGTTGTTAACTCTTGTGAAGTATAACATTCCATAAAGTATTTCAACCATCCGTGACAGAACAGGCTTGCTCAGATGAGAGCTTGGAGCTATAATAAAACCACAGTGGAAAGCTCATCAGATAAAACTGGACATCCCCCTGTGGGAACCAGAGCAGGCTGTGCTTACTGGAGTGGCGAAGAACCTCAGTTCCTCAGGTGACCAATATTTTTATTGTCACATTGTCATACTCCACCTGCCACCCTAGGACTACCCACAAATCCAAGTAAAAGCATTAGTAGTTTTCTTACCTTTTTAAAGGTAAGAAAACACACGAATGACTCTTTAAACAAGTCACACTTACTAAGAAGTAATTCGGGAGTATTATGTAGTTTCTTCTTTGTGTTCGTTATGATATGTTATTTGTTTTGATTGTTATAGTGTTATTTTATTTGAGATAGGAACTTTCTATGTAGCCCAGGCTGATTTCCAACTCTCGATTCCCCTGCTTTAGTCTGCCGATCTAAGGTGTGCACGACCATGCCCGGCCATTTATTTATTATTTATTTATTTTTAAGGCTTCATATGTGGAAAAGAGAAAATATTGACTAGTCACCAAGAGCTTAGCTTCCCATCTTCATTGTAAGTTAGAATGGAGTGGTAGAATTTTGACCAAAACACACACACGCACGCGCGCGCGCGCGCGCGCGCGCACACACACACACACACACACACACAAACAGAACAAAAGCACCACCTTTTAAAACACTTCAAAGTCCTATGAAAGCACATGGGGTGGTTATTAAAATTAAAGACAGCACTCTGACTCCCAGAGCAGTCAGGACGCATTCGATTTCAAGTGACAGATTGCGCATGGAAGGCAATGGGCAGTGGGATACCCAAACAATGTCTGTTTAGTTGTAAAGTAAGAAAGAATTCTTCCTTCCCCGAATCCTACCGCAGGGACTTCAGAGGCTGGGGTAACCGCAGGCTTCCTGAGCTAGTTCTTGGCACCCATCTCTCCTCGGAGCAAGCTCACCCACTCCTAACAGTCCTGGGGGCGCTGTCAGCGGCTGCCCCCTCCCTTCTGCTTCAGAGTCGACATGTGACCCAGGCTGAGCTAGATCCTAACATCTGGATTCTCATCTCTCTCTCTCTCAATTACTTGAGTTTGCTAGGTCACAGCTGCTCCCTGAAGCCAGACAGAGCAGAACCCACAAAGTCCCCCATGCTTAGCCTGCTCTGGGTGGAGAACAGCTCGGCGCCACAGGGCCATCTGAGGGGCCGCTCCTGCTCCCTCTGCGCCTCTCTAAACGCACCCCCACCATCTGTCGGATGATTCATGCCCCGCTGGATACAAAGTCAGGGCTCGATTTGGGTCTTTGGATTTGAGTTTTGAAATCAAAGGTGTCATGAGCTTTGTCTGACAAGCTTGGTGGCCTTAACATCCTCGCCTCGTTTTGCAAAATGAAGATGACGCATGCTGCTTTCCACCTCCTGACATGCTTAACATTTCCCTAAAAATGTGGAACAACTTGAGAAGTCCCTGGGATGAGTCTCCCTTCCTCTAGGGCTGGGCATCCCTGGATTGCTCACACCATCCTCCTCACTTCCTGAGCAAGGTGTCTGGGGACAGGGGCCTTTCTTCCCTCCTCTCCCATCACTTCCTCTCCATCCTCATTTCCTTGATGCAGGTGAGCATTCTGAGTGTCTGTGTGCCCAGATCACTCTCTGATTTGCAATTAGTCTCTTTTATCTGTGTACTTTATTCCCAGTATCTACCCGCTCCCCACTGTGGTGGTTTGAATAAGAATGGCTCTCCCAGGTGGATCTCTGTGAGTTTGAGGCCAGCCTGGACTACCAATTGAGTTCCAGGAAAGGCGCAAAGCTACACAGAGAAACCCTGTCTCGAAAAAACCAAAACCAAAAAAAAAAAAAAAAAAAAAAAAGAATGGCTCTCATAGGCTCATGTGTTTGAATGCTTGGTCACCAGTTGGTGGGACTGTTTTGGAAGGATTAGGAGGTGTGGCCTTGTTGAAAGAGGTGTGTCGATAGGGTTTGTCTTTGAGGTTTCAAAAGCCCATGCCAGGCCTAGTCTGCCTGCTGCCTGCTGCCTGCAGATCAGGATGTAACTAGCTTAGCTATGGCTCCAACATCATGCCTGCATGCTCCACGATGATCATGGACTAACCCTCTAAAACTACAAGCAAGTCCCCAGTTAAATGCTTTCTTTTATGAGTCGCCTTGGTCATGGTGTCTCTTCATAGCAATAGTGTCTAAGTGTCTAAGACATTGCTCAGCGCATGTCCTGTTAAGTGACTCTTTTGTTTGAATGCACACTTGTAAAGAGTGCTGCCATGAGCTTGTGGCCACCACCAGTGTCTGCAGAGAAATAGTCTCATTTTTTTTCTCCTCAGTTCTGGTCCTTTCAGGTTTGAGACATGCTCCCCCAGCTCTACAGGACAGGGCTTCGCCATCCTTCCTTCGCGTCCTCCCTCTCTCCTCTCTTCTCTCGCTCCTCTCTCTCCCACACTGGGGATGGAACCTGAGACCTCTTGCACCAATTTTGGTGGTTGCATCGTGATCTTTACAGGACCTTAAGCAAGCCAGCTCTCTCTACTCCCTCCCGTGGCCTGCTCAAAGCCAGTCTCCCCACCTTTTATCAACCTGACCTTTCTCTCTGAGACACTACCAGGCTGTGCAAGGCAGGGATGGCTGTAGACAGTACAATGAACTTAGTCTTACCAGAAGGTGCCGAGACAGAATATTTCCTGTTTGTAAGTGTCAAACGTGTTCCAAGTCACCAGGTACATACAGACAGGGAATACCACTGTGGTGCCTTTGTATTTTCTCTCTTCTGTCTCTACCCTTGAGTAGGCAGGAGCATCTCGGAGAAGAAGAGGAGCTGGGTGAAGGGCCTGGTTATATCTCTGGGGTTGACTTCTTTGCAAGCAGGTGCAAGGGTAGCTTTTTGGCATGGGTGATTTATCAGAGATAACACCTGACTAGGAGAAAGAGGGGCGGGACTCTACAGTGTGGCAGGGGTGGGTGAGGAGATGTCTCTGGGCAGACTTTGCTAAATGGTAAACTTAGACATATCTGAAATTCAATGAGTTTGAGCATTCAGTGCTCATGAATCAGACAACACCAGATAGAAAGTGTTCCGGCTCCCTGGAGCGGTTGGGCTGAGGAAGGTTCTAGAAGGGAATTGTAGAAATGAGACAAAGAATATATTTGATTGATTTAAGTGGAAAAACAATCCCTTAGCTACAAGTTAGTTGGTGGCCTCAGATGGACCAAATTCACATTTGTATTGTGTTGGGCTTCTGTCTGCTTCTATAGGAATCTAAGGCATTGATGGTGTTGTGGCTACATGCCCCGTCCCCCAAAATAGCTATTTTAACATTAAATATCCACTCCTCCAATACCCCACAAAAAACCCTTTTTGTCTGTCCTTGGATGTAGATGAAATGAGAGGTGGTCTGGGCTGAGGCGGTTCCCCTCAGGGAGACGGCACCACTCACAACAGTCGGGATGAGGTCTTTCTTAAAGGAGTTTGGGGGACAGCCCACTCTGGTGCCACCATTGACCAGGAAGCAAGCTTCTTGAACCAAGCCTCGTCCAGTTTTAGAGATGGAAGAGAGAAAAAGTAGGAGTCGCAAGGGGGTCAAAAATCACGGCAAGGCAAAGAGATGTCAGAGGAGAGTTAGGAAGACTTTCTACATAGAGTCCCCTGGGCTAGAAAGGGCCTGGAGTTATCCCTGATGGTTAACTTCTGCTTTTCCAGGTGGAGGGAATTAGGAGCACCTTTGATAAATGTTTGTCCTGGGCTAGGGATGGACCTAGCTTGGTAGAGCAATGTGCAAAGCCCTGGGTTTGATCCTCAGCACTGCAAAACTTGGCATGGTGGCACATGCCTGTAATACCAGCACTCAGGGTAGAGGCAGGAGGGCCAGGGGTCCAGGATCATCCTTGGCTACATAGCGATTTGAGGCCAGCTTAGGTTAACGAGACTGTCTCTAAACAAACAAATGTGTAAACAGGGGGGCACAGAGAACAGTTCTCAGACTGACACATCTTATTGTCCCTCTCAGACACTGTGGTGCTGTTTTGTTTTGTTTTCCCACAAATTAGAGGGTTTACAACACCCCACATGGGTGTCTGTTGAGGCCATCTTTCTAACCCCGGGGTGCTCTCTTCAGGTTTTGGTGACTCTCACAGGGTTCCAGAGTTTTCCATTATTGCTACACTGGTCATGCTGATCTGTAATCAGTGACCTTTGAAGCTACTGTGGTTGCTTTGGGGTGCTACTGACTGCCCACATCACGCGGAGGAGTTAATGGATAATCGCTGTGTGTGTTCTGACGGCTCCACCTACCGGCTGCCTCCCCCTTCCCTCTCCATCTCCGCAGGCCTCCCCCACGCCAGACACAACAAAGTTGAAATGAGGTCGATTAATAACCCTACGGTGGCCTCCAAAAGCTCAAGGGAAAGGAAAAGCCACACGTCTGTCACTTCGAATCGCAAGCGAGGGATGATTAGGCTTAGCGGGGAAAGCGTACTGACAGCTCAGATAGACCGAAAGCCAGGCCTCTTATGCAAACGATCTAGTTATGAGTGCAGAGGAAGAGTTTTTGAAGGAAATTTAGGATGCTTCTCCAGTAAACGTGGGAATGATGAGAAAGTGGGGCAGGATTCTTGCTGATGGGTGGAAGCTGTAGTGGTCTGGGTGGGAGGCTAGACCCGCCAGAACGATCCCTCAGTTTTCAAGCCTAATCCACATCAAAGCCCTCTTTTCAGATCCCTGAAGGCTGGGAGAGGTCAGGAAGCCGTAGAAGAAAAAGCTGCCTTGTGAGCTTGAAGCAAAGAAACTGTCTTCAAATCTAACTGTGCAAGACAAGACAGGAAGCGAGTGGGGAAGCCTCCAGCAGCCTATCAGGAAGTTCCAGCCAAGAGCATGGGATGCTGTGGCCATACCACACCTCAGCATTTTGGGACTATGCTCAAGCAACATTAATATAATTTAAAAAAATCTTTGAGACAGGGGCTTCCTATGTAACATAGGCTGGTCTCAAACTTGGAATCCTCCTGACTCACTCTCCCAAGCTCTAGGATTACAGGTATGTACATAGATCCTACTCAAAATATTTTGTTTTGTTTTTTGTTTTTGTTTTTGTTTTTTGAGACAGAGTCACTATGTAGTCAAGGCTGGCCTCAAACTCTTGATCCTCCTGCCTCAGCCTCCAGAGTACTGGGGTTATATACCTGTATACTTTCTTTCTTGCTTTCTGAATCCTATGATAAAAGACTGACAAAATCAACTTGGGAAGGGAAGGAATTTCTTTCCTGTTACACTTCCAGGTAATAGTTCATTGTTTAAAGAAGCCAGGGCAGGGCTCAAAACAGGGAAGTGGAGGCAGGAATCGAAGCAGAACGCTTCAGTCAGGAAGGCTGACTACTGGCTTCCTTTCTTATATAACCCAGGATGGCCTGCTCAGGGGTTGTTATATCGATTAACAATCATGCTGGGCGGTGGTGGCGCACGCCTTTAATCCCAGCACTTGGGAGGCAGAGCCAGGCAGATCTCTGTGAGTTTGAGGCCAGCCTGGGCTACCAAGTGAGTTCCAGGAAAGGTGCAAAGCTACACAGAGAAACCCTGTCTCCAAAAACCAAAAACAAAACAAAACAAAAAAAACAAAACAAAAAACAATCACGAACATGTCTCATAAGCACGTCTACAGGCCAATGGATAGAAGAAGAAACTACAGTTGAAGTTTCCTCTTCCCAGGTGACTCTAGTTTGTGACAACATAATAAATACTGACCATCACAAATACCAACACCCCTGCAATATCTTTTTAATGAACTTTGATTTTTTTTCATAGAGAAAATGCTATTTCACACTTAGTTGACAATACCATGGTATGAACAGGAATTTTTTGTCTAAGAAACAGAAAATGTTCCTGTGGTTCATTTGATTCTGCTTTATGGAGACTAGGACTAGACTCTCGTCACCTCCTGGGTACGTCTGCACTTGTCTCCTCTCACTTATCTCCAGCTCAAAATAACCCTATGTCAAAGAGCACACTACAGGGGCGGGGCTTTAGTTCAGTGTTGGACTGTTTGCTAACACGACCACAAGGTTCCGGGTTCAGCCCTCAGCTTGGGCGTGGGAGTGATGGAGAAGGTATCCTGTATGGGTGGCCACATCAGGCTTCTTGCATCATCCTGATGGAGAATTGGGTGTTTCTTCTCTTACAGAATTTAACTGCTTCATAACTAACTTAGCATGATTCTGTGACTTGAAGGGATAGTGTAAGATAAGCAGTACACGTCGGGGTTTTCAGCCAAGATCTGGGGGAACTGGCCTGGTAGGACTGAGAGGCAGTTAACTATGTATTCATAGCATCAGTGATGCCATTACATCAAACACTACCGGGCCCTTCGTGTTAAGAAAGTGGAACAGACCCTCCACATGAGACAGATCAACTGACCCACCGGGCACCCCAGCAGAGATTTGATAAAAGAACTCCACCTTTAATAGGAAAAGCTGAACCGGGCGATGGTGGCGCACGCCTTTAATCCCAGCACTTGGAAGGCAGAGGCAGGCGGATCTCTGTGAGTTGGAGGCCAGCCTGGTCTACAGAGTGAGTTCCAGGACAGGCTCCAAAACTACACAGAGAAACCCTGTCTCGAAAAAAAAAAAAAAAAAAAAGGAAAAGGTACAAAAGGAAGGTGGGACCCTGCCTTTCTGTGTGTGTACCTGGAGATAAACACAGCTATTCAGAGATGAAGGCAAAATCCACACACAATGGAGGGTGGAAGACACCAGCACAAAAACCCCAACAGTGCAGGAGAAGGCCCCTCCTTTCCTTAGGATCACAGGCCCTTTGGAGATTAAGGTTAAACCACCTTGCCAGCCACACAGAGGTCACCCATTGGGATAGTTCTCGTAGGGACAGACCCTCTCCTTAGGGTGTTTAGGTATCTTCTGTTGCTTAAGTAAATGTGATTTAGGATTTTGTTGAGGCATATCAAGATCAACACCTGTGTATAAATCAGCTAGATGGAATCTACCCAGGATGCCCTGAGCTAGGCTGGAGAAACCACTCACTTCCTGTGTAGTGTTGGGGTACTCGTCCAAAGTCTCCTCAGACCCCAGAGGGGTAGTGTTGAGGAATATTTGTACACTGTGTGAAGATGTATTACTGTGACTGGTGTAATAAGGAGCTAAATGGCCGATAGCTAGGCAAGAGATATAGGCGGGACTTCTGGGAACAGAGAGGACTCTGGGAAGAAGAGAGGTGGAGACACCAGGAGACACAGAGCAAGCAGGATGTGCAGGAGGAGAGGTAACAGCTACGAGCCACACGGCAGAATGTAGATGAATATAATAATTAATATAATTAATATGGGTTGATTTAAGTTATAAGAACTAGTTAGAAACAAGCCTAATCTACAGGTTAAGCTTTCATAATTAGTAAGAAGTCTCCGTGTCATTATTTGGGAGCTGGTGGGACAGAAAAAGACTCATTACAGGGTTGGTAGCACATCACACATTGGTGCTGCACATTCGCGCATTTCCAAGCTTGATGCTCTTCTTCTGTGTATATGTGTGTGTGTGTGTGCGTGAGTGCTCCTGCATTCATGTATGAGCGTGTACATGTATACTCCAGAACATGTGGAGGTCAGAGGTTGACTATCCATGTTTTTCTCCACTGTATTTTTTTTTTTTTTTTTTTTTTTTTTGGAGCCAGGATCTCTCCCTGAACCTGGAGCTCACCAGTTTGGCTAGACAGGTCAGCCAGTGAGTCTCAGGATCCTGTCCCTGATCTCTAGTGCTAGCATTCTAAGCACATTCTGCTGTCCCTGGCTTTTTCCGTGGGGTCTGGGGATCCAAACACAGTTCCTCGTGCCTGCACAGCAAACACTCCCACTCAGGCATCCCCCCAGGGCACCCTGTGTTTTTTTTAGATTTATTTTTTTATTATTTTAAATCATGTGCATGTGTCTGCAGGTGAGTGTGTGCACATCAGTGCAGGTGCAGGTGCAGGCAGGGACCTGAAGTATCAAGTCCCCTGGAGCTGGAGTTACAGGTGGTTTGAGTCACTCTAGAGTGCTGGGAACTGAACGCTGGCCCTCTGCAAGGACAGTGAGTGCTCTTAACCACGGAGTCATCTCTAGCTCTCCCTCTGTGTTTTAGGATGTATTTATTTTATTTTGTGGGTATGAGTGTTTTGCCTGCATGTGTGTCTGTGTACCACATGTGTGCTTCTGATACAGAGGTCAGAAGAGGGTGTGGGATCCCCTAGAACTAGTTACGAACAATTGTGAGTTGCCATGTGGGTGCCAGGATTAGAACCCAGGTCCTCTGGAAAAACAAGTGCTCTTAGCCACCTCTCCAGCCCACTCTCTCTCTGTAAGATACGGTCTCTCTGTGTAGCCCTGGCAGGTCCAGAACTTGTAAGGTAGATCAGTCTAGCCTTGGAATCGTGTCTATCCTGTTGCCTCTGCCTCCTGAGTACTGAGATTACAGGCATTAGCTACTGTGTATGCCCTGATCTTCTCTCTTGAGGTTGTTAGTTTGGGATCATTTTGATGGCTTCCTAAACTTTGAACACGGTGGTGAAGCTGTCCCTGTCATCAAGAGGGACACATGATAACATTGGCATTCTAAGACAAATCTTTTAAGTCTAAAATCTTCCTTTTATATGTATATTAATAATAAATGGAGCACAGAGGACTTTTAGGGTAGTGAACTATTCTGATACTATAATGGCACACATCTGTCTAGTGTCAAAATCAGTAGACTATACAGTGAGAAGAATGAATTCTGAGTAAACATTGACCTTAGGTGATAACAATGTATCCAAATAGGCTCAACTGTAACAAAGGCACCACACCCGGCACAATTGGGAAGAGCCTTACCTAGGATATGTGAGGCCCTGGGCCCAGTCCCCAGCACTTCAATACCTATCTGTCTGTCTGTCTATCTATCTATCTATCTACACATATTTCACAAAGGTAAAATATTAAAGAAAGAGAAACATGTGAAGCTAGACTTAGGAGGAATTATCTTTTATCACCACTAAATATTTCTGTGGATCTAAACCCTACTATAAAAATAGCCTGTCTAGTGATTTAAGATTTACTTATTTATTATGTATACAGTGTTCTGTTTTGCATGCACCCCAGAAGAGGGCATCAGATTATGAGCCGCCATGTGGTTGCTGGGAATTGAACTCAGGACCTCTGGAAGAGCAATTAATACTCTTAACCTCTGAGCCATCTCTCCAGCCCATGTTTAGTGATTTAAACACGACTCTAAATACAGTCAGTTTCACGTTTTAAACAAATCTATTCATCCAGATGGTGGTGGTGCATGCCTTTAATCCCAGCACTTAGGAGGCAGAGAGAGTTCAAGGCCAGCCTGGTCTACAGAGCAAGTTCCGAGATGGTCAGGGCTACACAAAGGAACCCTGTCTCAAAAAACCAAAAACAAAATCCCAAATCTATTCCTACTAGGGTGTCTTCCTAGTCTCCAATTTATTTGTTTACATTTAATATTTTGTGTATTCACAAACGAACATGCCATGGCACGTATATGGATACCTCTTTTCCTTCAATTTCCAGGAAATGGCTCTCTCCTTCTACATGTGGGTTCCAAGGATGGAACCCAGGCTTGAGTGCAGATGTCTTTACCCACTGAGCCAATTCTCGAGCCCTACAAGTACATTTCCTACAAAGAAAGGCTTTGCCCATTCAGCACAAATGATGTAAGTCACACTTCTGTCCCTGTTGAAATCAGTCACATATACACGAACTTTGACTAGCCCACACCCCTGGTCCCACACACTAAGAATCTTCCAGAGTTTGAGCTGCTCTCATTTTCACAGTTCCAACAATCCAATTATTTATTTTAGAAAACGCCAGAACCATATGGAGAAGCGGCTTCCCTTACGTGTTCCCGTCTCTCGGTTGCCTCCTTCCCTGGGGAGGATGACATTCTTTGCCAAATAAGTCTTGATTCAACTTGGAAGGGAGACCGTTTATAAACACTCAGACGTATGAGTGTTTCCTGGACTCCCACTGTCCTGAGATCTCAGCTTGAATTCATTCTCTAGCCCTCTTTCTCTGGAGTCTCCAGGCCACATTCCAGGGCCTCTCCTCCAGCTGGCAACAGGGGGCTTGAGACAAGGGGAGGTAGCTCCTCTTGCAGCTTTGCCAAGATGGATGGACGTGCCTTTTGCAGCCTGGCCTGGCACTTTGTCCCACGTAGTGCAGCTTTCTGCTGCAGGCTGCCACACAGGCCCAATGCCCATCAGCCTCTCTCCCCTGCAACAAGTTTTTTGTTTGTTTGTTCTGGGGGGTATTTTTATTTTAAGATTTGTTTTTGATTTTTAAATTTATTGATGCATATGCACTTCATGTGCACGCAGTGTTCAAGGAGGCCAGAAGAGGGAGTTGAATACCGGAGAGCTAAGGTTATAGACATCGTGAGTTACTGAACATGGGTGCTAGGACCTGAGCTCGTGTCCTCTTGAAGACCAGTAACCACTCTTAACAGCTGAGCAATCTTTTCAGCTCATAACCTTTTGTTTTTAACAGCCACAGAGCTGTTCTTCTGCTCTGCCCGTAGCAGTTAACCCTGCTTTTCATCCCTTCCAGAAATACAGTGGGCAGAAGAGCTACATGAATGGCCAGAGCAGTTGAAATCCATCCCACAGTCCCATCCCATCCTGAATTTCCCAGAGTCACTTCCAGTTTGGAAACTGAGGCCCAGACACCATGTTCCTTCCCAGAGGTGCCAGGCCTGGAGGTCTGACCTTCCGTATAAGTGCTCACCTGCAGACTCAAGGGCACTTACCCTCCATCCCCCACAACCTGGGAGAGCACCAGGCACCCCACCCCCCTCTGAGTTCTGGAAGCAGGCCTCCTGGCTCTTCAAATCCTGAGTCTTCAAAGTCGCAGCTAACTGAACTGGGGTCATAGCTCTGCACCTCCAGTTCTCACCCGCAAAGTGGTCACGAGGGGCACCTGTCACTGCAGGTTGTACACAAGGAACTGCTTGCTCAGCACAAGGCATAGCCCCGGATGTTATTTATTAAGCGGCGCTGTTTACCATGTGAGAAAAGCCACGAGGTACAACAAAACCCACTATAAGAGTTTATTAAGGGAAGGGAACAGAAGGAGTGTGCATAGGCCTATGGAAAGATCGTGCAGGAAGGGGGGAGGGATAGGTGGAACTGCTTTTATAGGCTCTCCTGCACATGTGCATATGAGTTTGCGTAGCTACGCCACACATGCACATGGATTGCATGACCATGCTGCGCACAGATTAAGTGATCACCCAGCGCAGGGATTGCTTAGAACACAAGGCCCTAGGATGACTAAGCATCTTGCCTGGCTACTGGACAGCGGATGTGCAGTCATGTAGCTGAGAGAGTGGCTAGAAATTCTAACATTGGTTTTAGTGCCAACTGTTGGTAATCAGTATTGTCAGTACATTTTTATTGGTTCTCAGGAACTAACAGGAGCCACAGGGTGCCTGGCTGGACCAGGGAACAGGGAGGCCTGAGCTGATCCTCCATTCATCTATGTACCCTGTACCCCAGGAGACTGATGCTCACACCTGGACTGTTGCAGCCAGGGTAAACACTCGACCCCTGAACTGTGTCTGCAGCTGGATTAGTTGTCTTGTGTGACAAAGTATCTGAGGAAAGTATCTTAGGAAGCAAAGGTTCATTAGGTTCGTAGTTCCAGGGTGCGACCCATCATGGTGGGGAAGGCATGACGGGAGCTTGAGGCAGCCGGCCGTGGGGCATCTGCAGTCAGGGAGTAGAGAGGCATGCATGCTGGTGCTCGGCTTTCTGTCTTCTTCTTCTTCAGTCCTGGACCCTTGCCTATGGGATGGAGAAATCCAAATTTAAGGTGAACCTTTCCATTCCAATTAACTCAATGTACAAAACTCACAGTCATGTCCAGAAATGTGTTTCTAAATCCTATCAAATTGATAAATTAACCGTCACACAACCGTTCCCCCCCCCTTTTTTTTTAACTTCTTGTTTGGAGACAAGAAGGGGGAAAATACTCCTTTAAAAAGATTCCAATGTGTCTTTCTTTGAGTAGCACATTTTCTTTTTGTCCTACATTCATTGCTTTAGCAGTACTTTTAGAAGGCTTTTTGTTTTTTTAAATAAAAGGTCTTATGTAACCTAGCTAGTTTTTAACCTCCCATACAGTAGAGGATGACCCTGAGTTTCTGATCTTCCTGCCCCCAGCTCCTGAACGCTGGGATTACAGACATGTGCCACCATACCTGGTTTATGCCATCCTGGGGGTGGCACCCAGGCTCTCATGAGTGCTGGGCAAGCATTCCACCACCTGAGCTATACACCCCAGCCCCAAGTAGGCACTTTAAATATTGCTACCACCTTTGTACTCCGTTTTCCTCATTTTTAAAAGATATGATAAGAACACAGAATTATAATATATATATATATATATATATATATGCCAATCATGTGAAGACCCTGATTTGATCCCCAGCACCACATACACACAAACACTCTTTCTCTCTCTGTCTCTTTGTCTGTCTGTCTCTGTCTCTGTCTCTCTCCCTCCCCAGTTTAACCACTTGAACACATGGGAGTCAATGGCACTAAAAACACTCAGTGTCGTGGTTATTGACACCGTCTCCCCAGAACCTGTTTATCACCAGAAAGGAAACCCAACCCCACAGGCTCCTACAGCCCGGCCAACTATAGATCCATACCCTCTCTCCTCACAGATTCCCCTCTTCTGGAAATTTTTGTATAAATGGAGCCAGGCAATGGGTGACCTCCTTTCTGTTAGCACAGTGTCCTAAGGTGCACCAGCACCATAGCAGGGTCAATAGCTCACTGCTCTGGATGCAATGGCATTCCAATGTACAGCTACCCACGCTGTTTTATTTTTTTCAATGGTTGATGAAACAGGGGTGTCTCCTTCCCCTACACTTTTAGCTATTCTGAACAGCATAGCTGTGAACACTTAGGGTCAAAATTTGTTTTTGATTCTCTTTTTGGTATAAACCTAGGCATGGAATTACTTGATCATGTACTTATTTTTTGCATTTAGAATTTCCTAATTTGGGGACAATTAGGTCCTTCCTCATTGCCTCTGGGGTCCCTCTGTGCTGCCTCCGTGGCTCCCAGCTCTTGGTACCAAGCTTACTTCTAGACTGAAATGGTTCATCTCCTTTCTTCCAGGCTGTGGGCTATTTATGGCAGACATTCCGTCCTCACTATTTCACAGGACCCGCTGTCAGCACCATGCCTGGCACACTGGTAATTCCTGTTTCTATGTTTAGTTAGTTTGTTCATTCAATTTATTAGTTACCTGGTTCATTGGTTTTCAGACAGGACTTCCAGGCTGGCCGGGAACTCACTAGGTAGCCCAGGCAGGCCTTAAACTTGTGACTCCTCCTACCTCAGCCTCCCAAGTGCTGAGGTTACAGGTGTGCACTGCCACCATACCTAGCTCCAGTCTACCTTTAGGAAATGACCCCATCACCCTAGGACATCATCTCCCGGTAAATTTCTGGGTAAATTCTGTTCCCTGTAACCTCTCTAGAGAGAAGTAAAGACACAGGAAAACTGGGGGCATTAAAAGCTTGAGTGGGAAGGAGAGTCGTCCGCACCAGCCATGCCACCCACAAGGCTGAGTGCTCACTGGGTACCAGCACTTGGAGTAAACTCTCCCTGGCACCCTTGCTAGAAAAGCTTCCCGCAGAGCCATGTGGCAAACACCCCAGAGAGATCTTCAACTCCTCAGCGCCTGTGAATTAGAGCCTGACCCGTACAACAGAGGAGAAACCCTTGCCAAATGTGCACTCGAGGACCCCCAACATTCCCCCATTCCTTTCATTCTGTCAGCAAGCATTGAACAGCTACTACATGCTGGGTCCTGCCCTCAGTGCGACTCTTAAATGAGTTCTTAACCCAAGGGATGCACGTGTCCTACTTTCATGGACCGCTGAGTTTGATGGATGAGAAGAACATGAACAAGTGCTTATTCAAATAGAAACAGGATGCATTGTGCTAAATGTGACCAAAACTGAGGACCCCCAGGTACTGTAGGGAGAGAGATACCAAGGGAGCCCAATCTAGGTTGGAATCAGGGAGGGCTTTGCTGGGGATGGATGTTTCAGGCTGAGCCTGATGGGGAAAGGGAGCCCTTGAGTGGGGAGGGTGGTGTGTGAAAGGAGGAGGCAGAGGACTTGGGTAAAGCTCTGAGAATGCCCTGGAGCTTCAAGTAGCTGAGTTGAGGAAGGCCAGGGGGAGGCCATGAGCTGAGGCTAGGAGGCTCGTGGAGGGCTGGGGCTGGAGTCAGATTGTACTGGGCCTTGTAGATTATATTAAGGTCTTGCCACTTATTCAAAAGGCTGTGGGAGACCCTGCTTGTTTTTGTGTTAATAAAGTGGCTGGTAGTTGCCCATTGAGGGAGCCCCCAAGATGGCACCCACCGATCTTCACTGCCTGGTGCTTTTACCCTTGGGGGAGTCCACTCCCAACCTTCCTACACAGGATTAGACTATGATACCAATAGAATATGGCAGGGATGGTTGTACATCACAATATGTTAGGTCATGAGACTCCCATTTTTACTTCTCTTGAGTCACGCACTGTAGGGAGCCAGCCCTCTTATCAGACACCCTGGCAGCTTCCAGAAAGACTCACGGTGAGAAACAGCGGTCTCCAGCCAGCAGCCACGAGGGAATTTAGGATGAGTCCTCCAGCCTGGTGGTGGCTGCAGCCTGCCCTGTGGTCTGACCATGACATCCTAAGCGACCCTCAGCCGCACAGTCAGCTTCGGCTTAAACCATCCCAGGATGCTGACTTCAGAACCACGATGGTAAGCATTTGCTTTGTCAAATTTTAGAGCAATTTGTAAACACAGCAACAGATATTATAGCCACAAGTATTTTCTAATTCAAGTTCTTCAATTAACAATTGAAAAACTACTACTGAAGAGAAATCACAGGTAGGGTTTTTGTTTGTTTGTTTGTTTGTTTTTAAACAGAGTCTCACGTAGAGACCAGGTTGGTCTCAAAATCCCTATGTAGCCAAAGGTGACCTTAAACTACTGATTCTCTACTTCCTTCCTTCCTTCCTTCCTTCCTTCCTTCCTTCCTTCCTTCCTTCCTTCCTTCCTTTATTTATTTAATTTTTGGAGACAGGGTTTCTCTGTGTAACAATCCTGGCTGTCCTGGAACTCTCTCTGTAGACCAGGCTAGCCTCGAACTCATAGAGATCTGCCTCCCGAGTACTGGGATTAAGGGCATGTGCCACCACTGCCCGGCTCTGGGCCTACTTCCTAACTGCTGGGATTATAGAAATGCACCACTCTGCTGGGTTTATGTGGTGCTGGAGAATCAAACCTACAGGTTCCTGAGTACCGAGCAAGCACTGTAGCAACTGAATGACATTTCGAGCCCCTAACCTTTGATCTTTATTGAAATGTCTTACGATATATTAACTAGATCGATCTAATTATCCCATATTATGTTGTGTATTAGTCGGGGTTCTCTAGAGTAACAGAATGAATCTCTATATATAAAGAGAAAGGGGATTTATTAGAATGACTTACAAGCTGCAGACCAGCCAATCCAACCATGGCCAGCTGTGGACGGAAGTTCAAGAATGCAGTAGTTGCTTAGTCCGAGAGGCTGGATGTCTTCGCTGATTTTCAGTAGATGCTGGAATCCTGAAGAAGTAGGCTCTAATGCCCGTGAAGGAACAGACATGCTAGTGAGGTGAGGGCAAGCAGGCAAAGAGAGATGCTGGGCCTGGCTTGAGCATTCGAAACCCCAAAGCCCACCCGCAGTAACGCACTTCCTCCAACAAAGCCACACCTCCTAGTCCCTGTCAAGCAGCACCTAATGACTAAACCCTCAAATCTATGGCCTATGGGGGCCGTTCCTATTCAAACCACCACGGGTTGATAGTCATAAAAGCACTTTATACCCACTGGTTGTGGCGGTGCATGTCTTTTATCCCAGCGCTTGGGAGGCAGAGGCAGGAGGATCTCTATGAGTTCCAGGACAGCCTGGTCTACATAGAGAGTTCCAAGGCAGCCAGGACTACACAGACAGACCCTGCCTCAACCCCTCACTCCCTGTCCAAATAAGCAAAATAAAATTGAAAGAAAGAAAGAAACAAAGAAAGAAAGAAAGGAAGGAAGGAAGGAAGGAAGGAAATCAAACCACAGAGGGTTGGGGACACGGGGGTCTACAATCTAATTTTTGCAAAAACACACATGCACGCGTGTACAGAAAACAGTAGGGCACGCCTTTGCACAGCACAGTGTCTATTACTTCCTTCTTGAAAATGTCACCCACTGTCTGCATGTCTTTCCAGTCAGGGTGTAGAAAAGCTTCATAATGCTGCTCCAGCACACCAGCTCCAAGACCATGATAATAGGCCCGCCGAGGAGAGCTGGAGGCAGGGTATTCAAATTGAGCCCCTTACATTCTTTGCCTGAGGCCTCAGAACATGCTGGCACAGTACATTTCCAGTGACTCCTGTGCCCCGCCTTTCTTGTTATTATTTATTATTGATCAGCAGCATTATTGTCTTACTGTTTTCACATGCAAAGGAACCACAGCCAAGGCCTTGCACCTGCTGGGTAGGCACTCTACCATGGGCCACCTACCCAACCCCTAAAGCCTGAACTTCTACCAAGTCTCCAGGTGCCCCAGAGGTGGCTGCTGGTCCAGGGGCCTCACTAGACTCAGACCAGCCCTGAACTTAGACCTCAGAGTTCTGGGAGCAAATCCTGCCATTGTTCCTAAGGTATGCCTTGAGAAATACACTTATCTGCCTTAATCTTGGATCTCTGTCTGTAGAGTGTGGAGACGGAGCTAGAATGTTAAAAATGACTCCTGCAGAGATGGCTCACCAGTTAAGGGCACCGGCTGCTTTTCCAGAGGACCCAGGTTGGCTTCCCAGCACCTGGTGGCTCACAATGATTTTAACTCCAGTTCCAAGGGATCCAGTGCCATCTTCTGGCCATTTAATTGCACGTGATGCACAGATATACATGCAAGCAAAACACTCATACACATAATATAATAAAATTTTAAAATAAAAACAAATTTAAAAGGAAAGCAACATTTAAAAATAAAATAAAATCCTGGTATGGTGGCATATGCTTTTAATCCCAGCACTCAGGAGGCAGAGACAGATGGATCTCTGAGTGTTCAAAGCCAGCCTGGTCTATAGAGTGAGTTCCAGGACAGTCAGAGCCACGTAGTGAGACTCTGTCTTGAAAAAAACAAAATAAGAAATAAACAAACAAACAAACAAATAAATAAATAGAATTACTCCGTGGTCCCTGAGTCTTTTCAGACACTGAAAAGGCCCTTTAGACGGCTTTTTAGGTAATTCCCCTGCGGCTCACACCGACCTCCTCTGATTATCCTTTGTTGAATTCTTGTGGCTCTCCTTGGCTCTGTCTCTGCCGTGCCTATTACTACCAGCAGGTGGCAGCAGAGGACCAGGAGCGTCCCAGAGGGAGGCTTCTAACCAATTCCTTGTCAGGTAGGTATTTATAATTTATTAGGGCTATTATTTCATGTGTGGATGTTTTGCCTGCATGAATGGTCTGTGCACCACGTGTGTGCATGGTACCTTCATAGGCCAGAAGATGGAGTTGGATCCAATAGGTGGGTATTTGTAAATTAAGCGTGTGTGTGTGTGTGTGTGTGTGTGTGTGTGTGTGTGTGTGTGTGTACGTACCAGGGATTCAAAACAGACTCTCTTGCCAGGCGGTGGTGGCGCACGCCTTTAATCCCAGCACTCGGGAGGCAGAGGCAGGCGGATCTCTGTGAGTTCGAGGCCAGCCTGGTCTACAAAGTGAGTTCCAGGAAAGGCACAAAAGTACACAGAGAAACCCTGTCTTGAAAAACCAAAAACCAAAACAAAAAAACAGGCTCTCTCAAAGCTAGGCAAGCCCTCTATCATTGAACTACATTCTCAATCCTTAAAAAATATTTTAATTTTGAGACAGAGTCCACTAAGTTGCTGAGGCTGGCCTCAAACTTACCCTGTAGCCCTGGCAGTATTTGAACTCGTGATTTCCTTATTCAGCCTCTCTAGAAGCTGGAATTCCAGGTATATGTATCAACAGGCCTAACTTCTTTTCCTTCCT
Organism: Peromyscus eremicus; assembly: GCF_949786415.1. Taxonomy (NCBI): domain Eukaryota; kingdom Metazoa; phylum Chordata; class Mammalia; order Rodentia; family Cricetidae; genus Peromyscus; species Peromyscus eremicus. The sequence continues at coordinate 77,495,966 of NC_081423.1, forward strand.
TCCTTCCTTCCTTCCTTCCTTCCTTCCTTCCTTCCTTCCACTTATTCTGGTACAGAGTTTCATTATGCAGTTCACACTGTCCTCAAACTTTGGTTCATCTCCTGGGTACTGGATTCCACACATGTGCTACCACAACTAGCTACTTTTAAACCTTTTAAGTTCTCATTTAATAGGTTATAAGACAAACGGCATCAATTTTAATTCACCGTCTTTCACTTTCTTAGGATCTAGATTCCAGCATTTCAGTATTATGCCAACGGCGGAGCTCAGAATTGAAAATAGGTCATTGTGAGGCACCCCAGTACATGTCTGTTGAAAGCAAATATTCTTGGTATCACAAAAAGAAACACGTGAACAAAGTGAAAGTAACTCAGCAAGGCAATTTTTGTAAAAAGGGTACTGACTGGCAGAAGCCAGGCTAGCCAGCACACTGATGCAGGAAGTTCGCTTAGCTTTTATGCCAAGGCAGGTGACAATCATTTCTTTTCCTCATTGACTGGGTCTGACCTCACAGTCTTTTGTGGTTGGCTAGTTTTAATAGACTCGGCAGCCAGGCTTGGTGGTGGAGGCCTTTAATCCCAGCAGAGGTGGGAAGATCTCTGCGACGGCAAGGACTGTTTGCTCTACATACTGAACTCCAGGATCAGAAGAAAGGAGGAGGAGGAGGAGGAGGAGGAGGAGGAGGAGGAGGAAGACGAAGATGGAGAAGAAGGAAGAAGAAGGGGAAGAAGAAAGAGAAGGGAGGAAGAAGGAGAAGATGAATTGGCGTAAAGGAAATGAAGGAAATGCAGGAAGAGCCGATTACTGCAGACCTTCAAGCTCATTAAGTTCTCAGTATGGGGGAGGGACATTTCATACGCAGATGTTTGCAGGGTTCTGGCTTTTTACATTATTTAGTTATTTATTGTTTGTTTGGTTTTGGTTAGGGAGATTCAAAGACTTGAATTCCTTTGCATAAAAGTTTTACACAGTGGGGATTTGTGGGATACCGGCTTTCAGTGGGGTAGCCATCTTTGATAGGAAAAAAAAAAAAAAAGCCCATTTGTCAAGTTGTCTATAATCCCGTCATCCAGGAAGCTGAGGTTGGAGGATCAAGATCTAAGGCCAACCTGGGCCATATAGAGACTGTCTAAAAAAGTAAAATAAACTGGGCATGGTGATGTACATCTTTAATCCCAGCACTTGGGAAGCAGAGATCCACTCACAGGTGGATCTCTGTGACTTCAAGGCCAGACTGATCTACATAGTGAGACCCTGTCTCAAAAGCAAATGGACAGTGAATAAATAAATAAAATAAAAAGTCAGAAACCCTACAAAGGCCTTACCTGGCACCTAGCTCACCCTCAGGCACTAACTTTAGAGTTCTAGTCTTTCTGAGAGTCAAGGCATACTGGGGATCCACAGCCAAGAGGGAAGAGGTAGCCAACCTTTGGATCAGGCTAAAATTGGGCCCACCTGTTTCTTTTATATCCATTGTTACAATCTGAGGGAGCAAAGTCCTGTTTTACACACGTAGCAGGTAGCACACATTTAATCCCAGCACTCAGGAGGCAGAGGCAGGCGGATCTCTGAGTTTGAGTCCAGCCTGGTCTTCAGAGCAAGTTCCAGGACACCGTGGGCTACACAGAGAAACCCTGTCTCGAAAAACAAAACAAAACAAAGAACTATTTTAAACATGTGGAGATCCATTGAGGCTGGCTCCATGGCGTGGTCCTCATCTAGTGAATCAGCAGAGCTGGGGCTGTGGGAGTTAACTCTGCACCCCTCTGCCTCTCCCTTGAGTGATCCCGGGTTTATTTTTAGGCCGCAGACATATCCCCATTAGGGGCCGTGTTGGCTTGCTTCCTTGTTTTTCTTTTTCCTGGAACTAACTCATCAGTGTTCTTATTAAGGTTACCTGGCTCCACCATGGTCAGTGGACTCTAGAATGCCTACCCAGACAGACCGCTGGCTTGGTGAGAGCTGAAGAAAACAGAAAACTCTGTGGGTTTTTTTTTTTTTTTTTTTTTTTTTTAAATAGGGTTTCTCTGTGTAGCTTTGCGCCTTTCCTGGAACTCGCTCTGTAGAGCAGGCTGGCCTTGAACTCACAAAGATCCGCCTGGCTCTGCCTCCTGAGTGCTGGGATAAAAGGCGTGCGCCACCAACACCGCCCGGCCATAACTTTGTTTTTTTTAAGAGTTGGGAGTAGATCCAGAGCCTGTCCTTGCTAGACAAGTGCTCTGCCACTGAGCAACCCGGCCCCAAACAGGAAATTAATTCACAGCGATGGAGAGAAACTGCTGGGAGGCCTTTGTTTCCAGTCCTGCAGGTCTGCCCTGGCTGCCCTCTGTTTATAACACAATCCTCATCTCTGAGGTGGCCTCAAACCTCTGCTCAGGAGACTGCCCAGGCCACCTCGTACCTCCCTGTTAGGCTGAGTGTGGACTTCCTCACTCCACCAGGCCTTTCATGGCATTCATCATTGTAGCTAGAGTTTTCCTGCCTGGCCCACGGTCAGGGCAAATCTCTCTCACCTGCCAGTCCCTCAGCCACTCAGACCCAACCAAGTAAACACAGAGACTTATATTGGTTACAAACTGTATGGCCGTGGCAGGCTTCTTGCTGACTGTTCTTACAGCTTAAATTAATCCATTTCCATAAATCTATACCTTGCCACGTGGCTCGTGGCTTACCGGTATCTTCCCATGCTGTTTGTCATCGTGGCGGCTGGCAGTGTCTCTCTGACTCAGCCTTCCACTTCCCAGCTTTATTCTCCTCCTTGTCCCACCTACACTTCCTGCCTAGCCAATGGCCAATCAGTGTTTTATTTATTGACTAATCAGCAACACATTTGCCATACAGAACATCCCACAGCACATCATATGCTAACACACTATATAACATATACGTTCATTACACTTGGCTTATTTCTGTGAGTGTTATTCATTAAGCGACGCTATTTACCGTGTGAGAAAAGCCACGAGGCACAACAAAACTCACTACAAGAGTTTATTAAGGGAAGGGAACAGAAGGGATGTGCATAGGCCTATGGAAGGATCATGCAGGTAAAGGGGGGAGGGATACGTAGAATCTGCTTTTATTGGTTCCGCCTGCACATGCGCATATGGGCTTATGTAGTTACGCCATGCATGTGCATAGATTACATGATCATGCTGCATGCAAATTATGTGATCACGCAGTGCACAGATTACGTAAGAGGTAAGGCCCTGGGATAACTAAGCATCTTGCTTGGCTACTGGACAGTGCATTTGCAGTCATGTAGCTGGGGGAGTGGCTAGGAATTCTAACAGTGAGTACTATGTGGCTATGATTATATTTCTTATCTTGAGCATAAGCTCTGTGAAAACACTCCTTTTCCCCTGATTCCTTATTGCTGTATCCACAGAGCCTAAAAGAATGACTGTCACAACAAGGAACTCAATCTGGGTGGTGGTAGCACACGCCTTTAATCCCAGCACTGGGAAGGCAGAGGCAAGTGGATCTCTGAGTTTGAGGCCAGCCTGGTCTACAGAGTGCGTTCCAGGACAGCCAAAGCTACATAGAGAATTCCTGTCCTGAAAAACTAAAAAAAAAAGTACTCAATAGTAATAAATGAATGAATGATTGAATAAATAAGAGCATGGGCAAACACATGAGCTGCCTTTATTGTTACAAGTCACACATGAACTGGACCTACAAGAGAAATATTGTCCTGTGGGCAAGTAAAATTCATACCCTGACATGTGGAGACATGTGACCAACCATGACAGGCTATTTATTTACACGTTTTTTTTTTGTTGTTGTTGTTTTTTTTGTTTGTTTGTTTTTTGGTTTTTCGAGACAGGGTTTCTCTGTGTAGCTTTGTGCCTTTCCTGGAACTCACTTGGTAGCCCAGGCTGGCCTCGAACTCACAGAGATCCACCTGGCTCTGCCTCCCGAGTGCTGGGATTAAAGGCGTGCACCACCACCGCCCGGCCTATTTACACGTTTTTGAGACACAGTCTCACGATATAATTTTGATTGGCCTGGAACTCTCCATGTAGACCAGGCTGGCTGTAGCTCACAGAGATCCACCTGCCTCTGGCTCTGGAGTGCTGGGATTAAAGGCGTGATGGGGCCACCATGCCCAGCAGAGGCATCTTTGTGTGAGGTTCATGTCAAGTAGCGCTTGCTTTCCCTGATTGTCTAGCTAAAGGTTTGCTGATTTGTTTGTATGTTTATTTATTTATTATTTTATTTTTATTCTTTTGAGATAGGGTCTCACTCTGAAGCTCTGGCTGTGCTGGAACTCACTTTGTAGATCAGGTGAGCCTTGAACTCACACAGATGTGCCTGCTTCTGCCTCCCGAGTGCTGGGATTAGAGGTGTGCTCCTGCCGGGCGGTGGTGGCCCACGCCTTTAATCCCAGCACTGGGAGGCAGAGGCAGGCAGATGTTTGTGAGTTCAAGGCCAGCCTGGTCTACAGAGTGAGATCCAGGAAAGGTGCAAAGCTACACAGAGAAACCCTGTCTCGAAAAAACCAAAAAAAAAAAAAAAAAAAAAAAAAGAAAAAGAAAAGAAAAAAAAGTGCGCTCCTGTTTTCATTTTCTAGTCTGTTCCACTTATTTCTGCTCTGATCCTCATTATTTCTCTCCTTCTGCTTGTTATGCCCAGATTGCGGGGACCCCCAAAAAGCCCCCATGGAGACAGAATCCCACATGTAACAGCAAAGAGCCTTTATTTTCAAGCTCTGAGTTTGGTCTCTCTGTTTGTCCAATGCAGCAGTAAGAGCAGGGAGCCCTGAGCTCAGGCGGGGTAGGGTTTTTTATCATAGCAGAGGTTGAGGTGAGGGGACTTCCAGGGCTCAGGACCCTGACTGGCTGACATTTGTCTAGGGGTATCTGTAAACAGAAATAGGTGTGTGCTAGACTCTAGGACACCTGGCCATCTTATCTAACCTTATCTAATGGTTGGAAGTTTGGGATGTCAGATACTTCCCCTTAGATGTAGGCCCTCCCTGGGTGGGGTCAGTTTATGGGTTTTCCTGGGTCTGGGTGCTGCCTGCCAGTAAACCTGCACAGAAGCTGTGTCTGGGCCTCTAAGCCTGTCATGGCAGCTGTGTGGTCAAGCTGTTTGGGGGCCTCTCTACACTGCTAACTTTGGACTTTTTTTTTCCCCTCTTCAAATCCCAGGCTCAAGGGATCCTTCTCTCTCAGCCCCCACCACACTGAGACCATCAGCCTGGTCCTGTTCGGTTCCTGGAGGTGAAATGTCAAGCTGTTTATTTGAGATTTTCCTTTTCTTATAATGTCTATTGTTCCATGAATTAGAGCCTGGGTAACAAAAAACTGCTCCTACCTCAGTGCATGTATTTTTCATTTCTGCAGGGCTGGGGATGGAACACAAGGTTTCTTTCAGGCTAGGTAAACACACCATCTCTGAATTATATTCCAGCTATCTTACAAACTTTGACATGCTGTTTATTTTTGTTAGTCTGTGGACATGTAATTTTTTTTAACTGTAATTTTTTTTTACTGTAATTTTATTTATTTTTTTCAAGAGAGGAGTTCTCTGGGTAGACCAGGCTGGCCTCAAACTCACAGAGATTTGCCTGCCTCTGCCTCCTGAGTGCTGGGGTTAAAGGAGTGTGCCACCACCAACCTACTATATTAAATATTTTTAAGAAGCAAAAATTGGAAGAAAAAAAAAAGAGTTGGGCAGGCAGTGGTGGTGCATGCCTTTAATCCTAGCACTCAGGAGGCAGAGGCAGGAGAATCTCTGTGAGTTCTAGGCCAGCCTCATCTACAGAGTGAGTTCCAGGACAACCAGAGCTACACAGAGAAACCCTGTCTCAAAAACAAAAATGAATTTAAAAAAAGATTATTTAGTAGTCAGGTTGGGGATACGTTTGTAGAATGCTTGCCTAGTGCACACAAAGCCCTGCCTGTGATTCTTTGGAGCCGAATGAACCAGGTGTGGTGGCACAGGCCTGTAAACCTACCATTTGGGGGCCTCCAGAGTTGTATGCCAGCTGAGCTAGATAGATCCTATTTTTTTATAAAAGAAAAGGTTGGTCAGGCATGGTGGCACATGCCTTTAATCCCACCACTATGGAGGCAGAAGCAGGCAGATCTGAGTCTGAGGACAGCCTGGTCTACACAGGGAGTTCCAGGACAGCCAGGGCTACATTGTGAGACCTTGCTTAAAATCAAAAGAAAGAAAGAAAAAGAAATATCTAGGACTGGGTTGAGGCTTACTTTTGTTGGGTCAGAATCAAAATCTAGAGTTAAGGGGCTCTTCAGAGTGGGCGACAGGCCAGGCAACAGGATCCTCTGGGAGCCACAGGAGGGGAAGCCCAAGTGTAGATGGGTACCAGGGCCCCTCCAAATGGGCAAAGTGCAACATCTAGGGATGGTGATGGCACATCATGCCGTGTTCTGGGGTATGACTCGGAACATTCCTCAGGGCTTGGCTTTAGCTTTCCTCCCCAGGTCCCCTGCATCAGCACCACTGATGGGTGGCTAGGCAATGTCGGGACTAGAGCCTCTGGTTCCCATGTATTCCTGGGGGGGGGGCCCTGAGAGTCTGCCTGGCTTGGGTGAACACCTCGTCAGCATTTGGTAGCCCAGAGAAGGCTCACCTAATTGTGTGTCCATCAGCCACAGTCTCCTGCCAGGATGCAGTTCCCTCAGGATTTTCAAAAGCTGCCTTTGGCAAGTCAGGTCTTGGGGACCACCACTCCGTGGCTGTGGAGGAGGGAAGACCTGCCCATGGTGGGTGGGGCCGTTTCCTAGCTGGGATCCGGGACTGTAGATCAAGAGAGAAGGAGCTGCTGTGGCTGGCCTTCGTCACTCTCCATTCCTCCCCAGGTCCAGTGTGGCCAGCAGTTTCAAGCCCCTGCTACCTTAACTCCCACCATGATGGACTATTCCTCAGACTGCGAAGCAAAAGAAACCTATCTTTCTTCGAGTGGCTTTGGTGAGAATATTTTATCATAACAGGAAAAGTAGCTATGACATCTAGCCCATGCCTGAAGGACCTATTAGGCCTCTCTGTTGCCCTGGATTTTCAGGATGACCGTGAGGCACTCGGCAGCCCTGTTGTGATGCTGGGGCACTGTGAGGACTTAGAAGGAGGGCTGGGTCTGGGAAGCAAAGGAGTTGGGTGCCCAGGGGTCGGGAGGTGTCAGCTGCAGGAGCCAAGGGTGTCTGCAGGGAACTGCAGACAGGATGCCTGGTCTCTTTCATAAGCCATCTGATTCCTGTTAAAAGGAATGGTGATCTCTGCGGTCAGCTAGGCCTGGGAATCCACAGGCAGCCAGCACCTGCATGGCTCTCTGATCTCTTTTTAGCTGTGCTTAGGAAGACATTTATGGCTCCGTTTCATGTGGATCCTGCATGGAAGTTTTGCAAAAGAAGTAAAGACCCACTTTCCTGCTGTTGTCTTTGTGTGAGAGAAGGGCCTCAGTGGACGCCGTTTCCATCTGCCTCTCACAAGGTAGACATTATTCTTCTAACTCACTTTCCTATGCCCACCCTCAGGTCCTGGGTCTCCAGTTATGTTTCCCTGGTTACGTTTTTTGTTGTTGTTGTTTTGTTGCTAGGAGGCAGTACAGTACCATTTCCCTCTAACTGAGGATTTTGGAGATCTCCCTTGGATTTAAAATGCCCTGAAGTGAGGCTAGAGAGATGGCTGGAGAAATGGCTGGAGAGATGGTTAAGAGCATTGGCTGCTCTTCCAGAGGACCTGGGTTCACTTCTTAGCCCCCACAGCTGTCTGTAACTCTGATTCCAGGGGATCTGGCACCCTCACACAGACATACATGCAGGTTTATGCCACATAAAAATTGATAATTTTTTTTTTAATGCCATGAAGCAAATTGGGCCATGGTGGTGCATGCTCTGATCCCAGCACTGAGGAGGCGGAGGTAGGCAGATCTCTGAGTTCGAGGACAGCCTGGTCTACAGAGCAAGTTTCAGGTCAGTCAGGACTACACAGAGAAACCATGTCTTGAAAAAAAAAAATGCCGTGAAGCCTCAGGAGAGTAGCAGCTATGCAGAAACAAGTGGGAGCCACCACTGGGACATCTGTGACTTGAGTCTAGCCTTCGGTCACTGAGTTCTGCCCTAGCGAGGCCAGGGCTTCCTCATCATCTGCTGCTTCAACTGCAGAGTGAAGGTTGGTTTACTTATCAATCTGAGCTCTTTGGGTTGTAGATGTCAAACAAAGTGGAGGTGTGTTACTCTGGTTACCAAAGAAAGACAGAACAGCCAGGCTGTGGCTGGGTAGCTGGTCCCTAGGAAAAACTGAATCAGACAGAGGAATGTCACAGAACTTTCTCCTGTGTTTTCTCGCCTCTGAAGATTGTTGTCACTCCTTTCTACTCAACCAGGCTAACAACATGGCTACCTCTAACTCCAGATTCTCCATCTGGTAGATTTATTACTTGTGGTAGGCTGGAGGTTGACTGTCCTCAGGCTCTGAGCTGTTGGTATCGAAGGGGCTCAGAAAGGGCCCTAAGTGGCCCAGGTTGGATCAGTGCCAACTCTGAACCACGGCCTGAGAAGCAGAGCCACACTATAACAGTGGATGCTCTTGGTCTCACAGTGATGACGTAAGGAGGCTGGAGATGATTCCAAAGGAAAGAGGAAGCCTAAGAAGGCAGTGTGCACGCGTAGCCATTCCAGATTGACTTGTCAAGGGGAGTTCTGTGGCTGCTGTGCCCACTCTCCAAGGGAAGTTCTTGACAGCCTCCCTCTGTGAAAACGGCCGGAAACCAATCGCATTGGGAGTCAAGGACTCATCCAAACCAGCTGACGCACATGTGTTTTCACAAATGGATAAAATTAAAATGTAATCCCAGTTGAGCAAAGCCATGCATCCTGTGATCTCAGCACTCAAGAGGTAGAGGCAGGAGGGTCACATGAGCACATCATGGGCAAGACTGGGAGAACCCCATCTTGAAAAAAAAAAGTAAGTTGCAGGGCTAGGGAGATTGCTCAGTTGGTAAGCGCTTGCCTTCAAGTGTGTGGACCTGAGGTCAGTCCTTAGGACACACCTTAAAAAAGCCAGGCATAGTAGCACACGCTTGCAATCCCAGTGCTGAGGAAGCAGACAGGTGGGCTTGTGGAGCTTATTGGCCAGTCTGCCTAATCTACTGGCCCAGAGCTCCAAGACAGGGAGATACACCGCCTCAGAAAGATGGACAGTGCCTGAGGAGCAACACACACACACACACACACACACACACACACACACACACACACACACATCCCGCTGGGTATAGTGGCAAATCACTGTGATCTCAGCCTTCAAGATGCTAAGACAAGAGGACAATGAGTTTAAGGTTAGCCTGAGCTACATAGTGGGACTGTGTGTGTGTGTGTGTGTGTGTGTGTGTGTGTGTGTGTGTGTTCCAGCTCCACAGCAGTGCAGCTTGCCATCTCAGAGGCTGAAACCCTCCCTCCTACAAGTCATCTCTGGTGTGAGTAGGAGAAGGCTGGTCTTTGGTGAGTATCGATCCATTGTCTTCCATCTCTGCACTGAAACATTTGCTAATTCTCCCTGTGGCACCTAAATTCCTGCAGTTTAAATAATGCCCTTTCCCGGCCACTAGGACCAAGACCTGCATTCGGTCAAATGGCTTTGGCCAGCATGAAAGCTCTTAAGTCTGGTGGCAGAAAACTGAGTTAAAAAAAAAAAACAACAACAACAACAACAAAAACAAAACAAGTTTTAGGGCCTGGAGAGACAGCTTATCAGTGAAGAGCACTTACTGCTCTTGCAGAGGACTGGATTCAATTCCCGGCACTAACATAGCAGTTCATAACCATCAATAACTCCAGTTTCAGGAGATCCTCTTCTGGCCTCCTTGGGCACCAGGAATATGGCACACAGACTTATGTCCAGTCAAAACACTCATACACAGAAAACCATAGCAATTATAATATAAAAACTTTTCGTATTTGAAGTCAGTAGTCACAGGAAGACACAGAGAAGGGACAACAGCCCAGCAGTTGACAGGACGTGCCTTTACATGCCTGTGATTCCAGTATTCTGTGTGGCACGGGCAGGGCTGAGAATCAATTCAGCACTTGGGTCTCCAGGATCTGGACCCTAGAGAGACTGCTTGGGGGAAGGTGTTTGCTGCACAACTGTGGGGACTGAGTTTGGGTCCCCAGCACCTATGTCAAAAGCTGGTCATGGTCCCCTGGGCTGGCAGGGCGGATCCCAGAGACTCTCTGGCCAGCCAGTTTAGCAGCTTAACTGAAATGGTGGACTCTGAGTTCAAAAAGAGGCCCTGTCTCAAAAAAAAAAAAAAAAAGAAAGAAAAAAAGGAAAGAAAGAAAGAAAGGAAGGAAGGAAGGAAGGAAAAACTATAGATAGAAGAAGGCATCTCAACAGCCACCTCTGGCCTCCACATGTAACCACATGTGTGAATACACACATGCATAGCACACATGCACACTGTCTTAGCTTCACTGATGTGATAATTATCCTGACAAAAAGCAATTTGAGGGAGAAAGGAGTTTATCCGGCTTACAGCTCAAGCTGCGCTTATCATACAGCAAAGTCCAAGTGGCAGGAGCTTGAAGTAGCTGGTCCCATCCATAGTTGAGAGCAGAGAGACACCAGCCCACCATCCAGGGAGAGCATGCATTTGCATGCATGTTTGCTGTGGAATAATGCTTTTGTACACTGGTTTAATAAAACGCTGATTGGCCAGTAGCCAAGCAGGAAGCATAGGCGGGATAAACAGATAAGGAGAATTCTGGGAAGAGGAAGGCTGAGTCAGGAGTTGCCAGCCAGACACAGAGGAAGCAAGATGTGAAAGCAGAACTGAGAAAACATACTAAGCCATGTGGCTAAACATAAATAAGAATTATGGGTTAATTTAAATGCAAGAGCTAGTCAGTAGTAAGCCTGAGCTAATGGCCGAGCAGTTTTAATTAATATAAGCCTCTGTGTGTTTACTTGGGTCTGAGCAGCTGTGGAATGGGCGGGACACAGGAAAACTTTCAGCTACAAATGGTGCCCAACATGGGGCCTAATACCTGAGAAAGCTTTATTAAAAAAAAAAAAAAAAAAAAAAAAGATTCTAAAATGGAGCTAAAAACAGCTTCCTAGTTGTGTCTCTCAAGCTAGCCATGAGCTACAGTATGGAGGGTTCACAGTGTGGGCTTGAGTGCAGCATGGTAGATTTCCACTGCAGTACACAGTGGCATCTCCAAGCAGCACAGTGCAGTGCATCGTGACAGATTTAGCTGTTGCTAGTACAAAAAAAAAAAAAAAAAATAGAGGTTTCTGGGCTAACACTGCTGGATAGAAGCATAGACCCACGGCTTCCCAGAGTCAGCACTGCATAGTGCCCAGAGCTGGCTGTAAACATAATTCCGCCATGTTGGGAAGCTGAAGTGGGTGGAGCCAGCAGCCAAAGCTGCTATTTTAGCCCTGGTAATGCTGCAGTTTAAAGCAATAGATTCATAATAAGTCAGATTCAGATTAAATAAACCTCTAAATGGTTTACAATGTGTGTAAAAATGTACGTAGGCTTAAAAGAGAGAAAAAGGAATATATATACATACAGTTATATAAAAAATAGAAAGTTTTAAAAAATAAAGCCTTTAAGAGAAATTAAAAGTAATGTAAAAAATAAGCTACATAAAGATGGATATTACACAGAGAATCTGGATTGTGTTGTCTTTGATATTTTTAACTGCAGAAAGACATTTGATTGTAAAGGCTGCTAAATTAAGCTCATATATATATATAATATTATATATATATGTATATATTTTAAAGGTATCTTGACTTCAAAATTTGGATCTAAGAATATGTTGCTTTGGAAAGGAGGCTCTGCTTTTGTTTCCACAGAAAGCAAGAGGCTATGGATTTGTTCCAGGTTAAGATGGATCAGGTTTGATCAACCAAGACCCCCTGAAAGGTCTCCAATGATACCATGGCCCAGATGATCCAACATCCCATATGATTTCAAGGCAACTAACTGGCTCAGAAAATGCAGCCTCACATACTATTTTAGTCAGGACTTAACCATAATTCTTAATTTTCTCAGGATCCCCATAAGAATACAGCACCCCCTATCAGCAAGAAGTAGCCTAGAACACTACACCCACATTCCCAAAAAATGGATTATGGATGTTTGTCTTTGTTTAGGTTATTGGTTACAAATTGTTATTGGTCATAGTCAATCTCTTTCTAAAAAAAGTAAGGGGGATATGATATAGAACTATAGGTTAAATACTTTACATTGCTATAGATTTTAGTTTATTGATACAAATTTAAAGTTAATTTTGTTATACTGTATGTATATTTCTACTCTTGTTTAAGGTATTATGTTTGTGCAGCTCATTTAAATTATTATGGATAATTAAATACAGATTAATAATTAGTCTTCTGTGATAGTCAAACTTATAGTCATGTTAAGTTTTCTAGGTATACATAGATATAATTCAATTAGGTAGATAATCTTCAAACACTTCACAGACCTACAAACTATGGTATTTAGAATGTTTTAAATACTTAGACTTTCTGGACAGTGATACACGTCTGCTCCTGGCAGCACCCATTTACTTCAAAGAGAAAGATGGGCATCGAAGACACTCTATATGGAGTTTATCTTCTTCTTGGCAAAAACAGCCATTCGGGCAAGAAACTGTTCTTGTGTGGACTGCTTGACAAAATGTTTTATAAAATGGACATGCAGAACCATAGGAAGGTGACCACTGAACTTTGCAAGACAAAATGGTCCTTCAGGTTCCTGCTTCGCAGAGGAGACTGCCAGACATTTTACCAGACCCACGGAGAAGCGATTAAAAAACTCTAGGCCTATGGGCTAAAAAAATGGATGTTCACTCCCTTGCTTGTTCAGTACATGGGGCTGGCTGGCTGCCTCAGCAGTTCCAATCTGGTGCCTGGAGCAATCCTGGACAGCTGCTGGTCTTCAGTCCACCTTGGAAGTCAGAAGAAGCCAGTTCTAACATCATTGAAGGGGTCAGCAGAGGCAGCATCAGGGTAGATGACTTGACCAGTGAGAGTGAAAGGCAAGAGGACGAAAGGCAAAGCTTTCCTTCTTGCAGACTCCTTTTGTTGGGCTGCTACCAGGAGATGTCACTCACGTCAGGGTGGGTCTCCATCCACCAGTTAATACAAGACGAGCCCGTGGTCACACCCACAGGCCAGTCTGATGTAAACAGTCCTCACTGAGTCTCTTCCCCATGATTCTAGGTTGTATCAAGTTGACAAAACTAACATTGTATATACAAATATATACAATACACACATATATGCAACACATACACACACATATATATATACAACACATACACACATATACATACAACATATATAAAACACATGTTTAATACATACACACACATATATAACACACACACATATCTACACACAAAACACACACATACACACATAGTCCCAAAGTCCATTTGCCCAGCTGCTCCCACAAGTTACATTCTTTTGTGGTGACATATTGTACACAGTACCAAAATCAGAAAACCACATGAGTACAAAGTGTACATAATTCTTTCTTTTATGCCATATAGATTCCCCCCCCCAAAAAAAAAAAACCACACACATACATCCTCTATCTTTTTGTGTTTGGGTGAGTTGTGTTTGTTCCTTTGTCTGTGAGAGTATGGTGGTTTGAATAGAAATGGCCCTCATAGACTCATGTGTTTGAATGCCCATAGGGACTGGCACTATTAAGAGTGTGGCCTTGTTGGAGGAAGTGTGTCACTGTGGGGGTGGACTTTGATGTCTCAGATGCTCAAGCTACGCCCAGTATGTCACACAGTCCCCTTCTGCTGCCTGTAGATCAAGATGTAGAACTCTCAGCTCCTTCTCCAGCACCATGTCTGCCTGCACACTGCCATGTTTCCCACCATGATGATAATGGACTGAACCTCTGAACTGTAAACCAGCCCCAATTAAATGTTTTACTTTATAAGAGTTACCATGGTCATGGAGTCTCTTCACAGCAATAGAAACCCAAACTAAAACAGGAAGGGTCTTACTGTGTAGCCCTGGCTGGCCTGGAACCTACTATGTGGACCATGTAGACCAGGCTGGCCTTTAACTCACAGAGATCCACCTTCCTCTTCTTTCTAAGTGCTGGAATTAAATGCATATACCACCATGCTAGGTTCACATTTGGAAATTTATGTAACCATTACAGCAATTAAAATACATGATGACAGGATGGGTCAGCACACAGAGCAAGTTCCAGGACAGCCAGGACTACACAAAGAAATCCTAATCTCAAAAAACAAACAACAACAACAACAACTAAAAACAAAACAAAAAGCAAACAAACAAAAAGACAAGAGAAGAAGAAGAAGAAGAAGAAGAAGAAGAAGAAGAAGAAGAAGAAGTTGTCTTCCACACATAAGCTATGACACACCTCAGTGTGTGTGTGTGTGTGTGTGTATTTTATTACAATAATGTAATAAAAAAATTGTAAAAGATACAAAGCTGTTGCATTTCCTCCAAGCTCCCTGGTCTGAACCCTGCCCAGTAGCACCCAAGCTGGCACCTCTTCCCTCAGTACGGTGTTTCCATCTCTATCACTGGGAGGAGTCTGAAGGCCAGCTCTCCCCGCTGTGTGATCTCAGCTGAGTCACTGCTGTCTCATTGGTAACGAGGCAAGGCTGTACCACATCAACATTCCTCCTACGTTTCTGTGGAGTGACGAGAACTCAGCATTCCCCAGGGATGAGGGGCAGGAAGTCAGGATTTTATGGTACATGGAAACAGGAAAGCACTGTGTTACAGAGTGATAATAAAGTGGCTTCTTCACTGTGACTGACTCCTCGGTCCTTCCAGATTCAGTTCAGGTGAATCAGGGCTTTTCAGTGTGAGGTGATCACATGGCCCTTTCCAGATTTACTTGACTGTGGAATATTCCCACTATCTGTTTATATGAGTCAGAGTCTAGAGGAACAGAACTGATAGAATGAATCTGTATAGAGAGAAAGGGGATTTATTAGAATGGTTTACAGGCTGGAGCCCAGATAATCTAACAATGGCTATCTACCAATGGAAAGTCCAAGAATCTAGTAGCCATTCACTCCACAAGGTTGGATGTCTCCACTGGTCTTCAGTATACACCAGAATTCCAAAAAAGTAGACTATAATGTCACCGAAGGAATGAACTTGCCCAGATTTAATCTTCCTACCTCAAAAGATCTCTAAAGTTGGGTCTTGATGCCAGGTGGTGGTGGTGTATGCCTTTAACCCAGCACTCAGGAGGCAGAGCCAGGCAGATCTCTGTGAGTTCGAGGCCAGCCTGGTCTACAGAGTAAGTTCCAGGACAGCCAGAGCTACAGAGAGAAACCTTGTCTCAAAAAACAAACAACAACGATGACGACAAAGTGGATCTTCCCACTCCAAATGATTTAAGAGAAGAATCCCTCATAGGTGTACCCAGCCGCCTGGATTTTAGTTAATCCAGATGTAGTCACGTTGACAACCAAGAGTAGCAATCACACTATGGAGGTGGAGAATGGGAATATGCTTTGAGATGTGCTGTTTGGGGTGTTCTCGGAGGTCCCTTCCTTCCTCCTCCTCCTCTTCCTCCTCCTCCTCCTCCTTTTTTTTTTTTTTTTTTTTTTTTTTTACAATTTTTTTTTTCGGTTTTTTGAGACAGGGTTTCTCTGTGTAGCTTTGCGCCTTTCCTGAAACTCACTTGGTAGTCCAGGCTGGCCTCGAACTCACAGAGATCCACCTGGCTCTGCCTCCCGAGTGCTGGGATTAAAGGCGTACGCCACCACCGCCCTTTTTTTACAATTTATTTTTATTTTATGTTGGGATCCAGATGTAACATGAATCTTAAAAGGTCTTATAATAAAACTCCTGGAGCCAGATATCAGGGTAAAAGCTGAAAGATCAGAGAAGCAGAACAGCCAGCCACTAGCTTACCTCTACGAAATCCTCAGCCTCAAGGGAGTGAGTTCCTACTTTCTCACACCTTATATACCTTTCTGTGTCCTGCCAAATTACTTCCTGGGATTAAAGGCGTGTGTTACCACTGCCTAGTTCTGTTTCTCTCATGTAGCCCAGTGTGGCCTTGAACTCACAGAGATCCAGATGGATCTCTGCCTCCCAGTGATAGGATTAAAGGTGTGTGCCACCACTGCCTGACCTCTATGTCTGATTTAGTGGCTGACTCCATCCTCTGATCCCCAGGTAAGCTTTATTGGGGTACACAATACATCACCAGAGGTGTTTTTCCCCCCTGCATGTATGTCAGCGTGAGGGTGTCAGATCCTCTGGAACTGAACTAGAATTACAGACAGGTGTGAGCTGCCGTGTGGGTGCTGGGAATTGAACCAGGTCCTCTAGAAGAGCAGACAATGCTCTTAACCAGAGCTCTCTCTTTAGCCTTCTTTCCTCCTTTTTAAAGGGTTATTTATTTTTATGTGTACAGGTCGTTTTCCTTACATGTATGTCTATGTCCCACATGTGTATGTAAAGTGTCTTCAGAGAGCAGAAGAGGGCATCAGATGCCTTGGAACTGATGCTACAGATGGTTCTGATCCGCCATGTGGTGCTGAGAATCAGGCAGAAGTCCTCTGCAAGAGCATCAAGTGCTCTTAACCACTGAGCCTCTCTCCAGCCACATCTAAGGTCCTTCTTGTCAGGAATATCCAGGGACTTGTGCTCTCATTCCTATAGCTCCCTAAAGATATGTCTAATAGGTTTTCTGACCCACCCTCCATAATAAGTTTCTCCACTGACTCAGTAAGCCAGACCAATCTGAACTAAAAAAGTATAGCAACAGGTATATTGAGCAAAGCAACTCCCAGGTGGGTTCACTGGTCTTGAAGAACGAGGTCAGAGAATTCGTGTGTCCAGACTAAGGCAGGGAGGTTTTATAGATTGTAGGCAAGGGGTGAGGGCATGCCTGCCACAAGTATGGTCAAAAGCTGAGCGCTTAGGTGGGCAGCTGGCAACAATAGTCGCTAAGAATGTGGAACTGGGCTTTGGGCACCTTTCTTTTGTTCAGAGACTCTCTGAGCATGTGGGGTTCAGAGACAAAGAAGAGGGGTGGGATGGGGTTTCCTGGACGATGCAGGGGCAAGGCAGAGTCTCCAACAGAACAATGCCACCTGGAAGCTCAGGATGAGACCTTATTTGGTATAAGGTATCTGTTGTGTGACACTATTCTTGGGGATCATGAACAAACATCTACTTTCCTCAGATAGGGAATCAAAGTAAATTTATTATCAAAGTCCAACCTGGTGAGCCAGTGAGTTTTATTGGGGTTACTTACAGGAGCATAAATGATTCAAAGTCAGCTACATTACCAAAACCCACCACAGCATGAATGACAGCTCACAAAGCCTGGAAACCTGTAGCACACTGCATAGCCTCTGGGCAGTTCAACAGTTTAGAGAGTGTCTTTCTCAGGTAGCTCAGCCTCAGGAACAAGCCTCTTCCAGGCAGCTTGGCTTGTCTGAAAACAACTCTCAGTGTCCTTAGTGCTTTTATGCTTGAGGAGGGAGAGACTACTGGGTCTTGTCAGTTTCAGGGACTTCCTGAAGCTTTTGAGTTGTTCACTTCCTGAGCTTAAGGAGTAAGGAGTTTCCTTGAAAAAGGAGAGACTGGTGAGTTGTGTCAGTTTCAGGGACTTCGTGAATCCTTTGAGCTGTTTACTTCCTGAGCTTTAGGAGTTTCCCTGCATGAACATTTTAAGCCGGTTTAAAAATTTCTGTCTTAAAGAGCTTCCCTCAAAGACAGAAGTTTAACTTCGAGGAAACTGTTGTACACTGTCCTTGCATAAGTAATTAACAGGAGAATCTGGTTGGGGTTGAGCCCTCAGTCCATGAGAAATGTCCTTATCAGACAGATCTTGCAAAGTCAAAGGGAGAAGTCTGAGGTCAGTTCCCAGCTCAGGGACATCAAGGATTACTTGCAGCTGTCAGAAACCAGGACAGGATATGGATTAAATTCTCCCAGAGCCTCTGTAAGGAGCAATCTGTCCAATACCTTTATGTCATACCTCTGGCCCCCAGAACTGTGAAAAAAAAAACATCTTTTTGTTGGGTAAGCTACCCAAACCATGCCATTAGTTCCAACAGTGCTTGTAAATGAATGTGCCCTTTGATTAAAAGCCTGGGATTCTGAGGCAAGTCTCCTCAAGGTCTTTGCACACGCTGCCCCATGAGGTGACCCATGCTGTTTGCATGCTGCAGTCTACTTCTCACCCTTCTACAATTGGCTCAATGTTACTTCCTCAAAGAGAACATTCCCGGCCACCTTATCTAAGCAGTTTCCAGCACCCACGTGGTTCTCTCCAAGTCACCTGCGTTTGAACTTTTTGTTCCAGCATGCAGTGCAAGCACAGACTCTCTTGTTGGGTTGTGTGTGTCTTCCACAGAGACAGGAATGGTGGCTGTTTGTGGTACCTCCTCCCCTCCAGCCACCCCCACCACACACAGTGTCTGATATGTGAAGGAGGGGCTCACTGACTGAGGAAAGAAAGGAGGCAGGAAGAAGAGAGAAAGTGTATACACACAGGGAAAGGTTAATGACCTAAAACAAAGAGCCTCAGGCTGGCTAGCTGCTCCCGACTCAGCATAAAGGTTCCGAACACCTGCCTGACAGGAGTATCAACCTAGTGATAAGAACTTCTGAGGCACTAAAAGAGCTGGGAGACTCCTAACAAGATAAGACTCCATAGATAAGGACCTCCTTTGGCATTTTACAACCCTGGGGGGCGGGGCACATGCAACACTAAACAGAACAGATCCACAGTCTGCGGATGGACCTTTATTTTCTGTTGTATAAATCCCTCAAGCCCCCCCACAACACCTCCAGTGCACATCTGTGCTGAGTCTCCCCTCCTGCAGAGAAGCTAACTGTCCATGCTCTGATAAAGGACCATTAGGCTTCTGTGTGAGGTCTGTCTCCTGTATTGTTTATTTTCATGTTGCTACCATCAATTTCCATCACCAAAAGGGCCCCTCTTTTGCCTGAGATATCTGCCTTTTCTTTTGAGGTGACCATGACTGCTGTGGTCCCCAAGTGGTCAGTCACCAAGGTATGATACCCACCGTGAACTGGTACTCTGGACAGCCTCGTGACAATGGCAGGTCCCCATAAACACACAAAACAAGACGATTTCTGCAAGGGATGGGATGGGGCTCCTTCCTTTGCAAGGTCAGAGAGATCTCTTAGAGAGGGACAGGTGATCTGGAGCCTGGATGATGAAGAATGTCCGCTCTGTCAAAGTCTAGTGGGGATGGAGACCTGTGAGTCTGAGGAGTAAATTCAAGTTTCATCAAAAAAGAGAACAAAGGGCTGGAGAGATGGCTCAGAGGTTAAGAGCACTGACTGCTCTTCCAGAGGTCCTGAGTTCAATTCCCAGCAACCACATGGTGGCTCACAACCATCTGTAATGAGATTTGACACTCTCTTCTGTATACGTAATAAATAAATCTTTAAAAAAAAAAAAAGAGAGAGAGAACAAATGTCCTGAAGCAGGCTGTGACCAGGGACACTTACAGTTGGGAAAGAGGTGTGACTGAGGCTGGAAAGCAGAGACCTCACTTTGCTAGAGGCAGAAGTGTACCCTATGCCCCAAGTGTGTGTGTGTGGGGGGGCACTAGATGAGTGAGCACTGTATTGATGTTGAAAAAGGATTGATTGCCCTGGGGGCTGGGAATAAAGCTCAGTTCTAGAGTGCTTGCTTGGTATGCTTGAGGCCAGAGGCGCAATCCCCAGCAGTTGTGAGTGGGGGATGGTGGTGGTGGTGGCGATGGCCAGACTTGGTGGCCCATACCTCTAATTCCAGCACTCAGGAAGCTGAGGCAGGAGGATCTCTGTGAGTTTATTGCTATCCTGGGCTATTCAGTGAATTCTAGGCCAGCCTGTGCTACCTGTGTTGAGATCCTTTCTCAAATTTTTAAAAAAGCGAAGATCACCCTCAGTGTAGTTGCATAGCATGAACTGCAGGGGGCAGCATGGAGACTGCAGCCGAGGCAGAAACCTGGGAGAGTCCTTAGCGTAGCCTGGAGAGAGTTGTTTGCATAGCCTGGAGTAGCTGTGACCCTGAAATAGCTCGGAGAGGTAGATGTGGGTCTGTTTGGGGTATAACTGAGAAGAGTGAGGGAATGAGGAAAAGAGAAACCAGAAAATGCCTGGTTTTGTTTTTAACTTGAACAGCTAGGCTTTTGTAGTCATCTACCTGTGAGGGGACATCAGGAAGGATGGATTGGGGAAGGGAAAGAGGAAGCCAGAGCCCTCTTTTAGCCATGGGGTCCTCCATAGGCTCTAAGGGAAAGTGCTGCATGGTGGTGAAGTACTTCTAGAGTCCAACAGGGAAGTTTTGGCCAGAGATAAAGCTCTCAGATTCAAAACACAGTCTGTGAAGCTGGCGCAGGAGAAACTGATGAAGGAGTAATAAATAGATGTTACAAAAGACCTACTCAACTTGCTTAGGGAATACTAAGTTACACAAAGTGAGATTTGGCAACAGGAGAGCACAAGGATGAGTTATATAGTAACCCCGCTCCTTAGAAATGGTTGGGAGGAGCCGGGTGGTGGCGCACGCCTTTAATCCCAGCACTTGGGAGGCAGAGACAGGCGGATCTCTGTGAGTTCAAGGCCAGCCTGAGCTACAGAGTGAGTTCCAGGAAAGGTGCAAAGCTGTACAGAGAAACCCTGTCTCGAAAAACAAAACAAACGAAGAAAGAAATGGTAGGGAGAAAGAATCCATGCTTCTAACTGAAGTTTGGAGTCCCTCAGCGAAACTGTACGTATAGCTGATAGGAATTTTTGTAAGAAAAATAGGGCATAGAAGCAGACAGACTTGATCTCAACAGGCTGCGGCTGTTTATTGGAACAGCGAGGGGCTCCAACCTTTCCTTGGGATTAAGGTTGAGTGCACTCCGAGGGGCTGGGGGAACATATATAATATACATAGGTAGCTAGCTACTAGGGAGTTTCAGCTATTTTTTTTTAATGGCTTGACTGGAAGCAGGGTGGGTTGTTTTCAGTACCCCTGCGTATTGTTTCTACAGGTGGAACACATGAACAGGCTTTGGCCAAGCAATTCTTTATGGCTAGGGGTGATTGCCCAGTACAGCCCGACTCAGTTCCTCGTGATCTGAGGCTATTACCCAACAATTTCTGTTCAGGGCTGGCTCCCTTTTGGGTATTAGCCAGAACTAGTCACCCGCTCTTATTACAGTTTTCCTTTATTAATCTCTAAGTGCTCGGAGTGATTTCTCATTGGGAAGGCATATTCATTCTGTAACAAAGACACAGGTGGTATAACAAGCACTGTGGGAGTGAGCACAGATTAGGACAGGAGAGCCGAAGACAGAGCCTCAGGTCCATCATTCAGAGGTGACAGGAGGAGAAAGGTGACAGCATCTTAGCAGACGCAGCCTGAGTTGTACGGGAAAGGAAGGCAGACTGGAGTAAGACAGGCGGGGACAGTTGTTGGAGCAGGGACGCTAGGCGTGCAGATCAAATGCTGAGAGGTGAGGTCGAGAAATGGACTTTTGGCTTCAGCAGAACTGAGGGCGCAAGTGCCCCGGATGGAAGCTGCGTCCTGGGATAGTGGGAAGTGAAGATGGGGAGATGGAAGGGCGGAGCAGAGGACAGGGGACTGAGGCTTTTGGAGAGCTTGGTGGTGAGGCAGGCTATAAACAACCAGGCTTCCATAAGGGAAATGTTATCATAGGAGTGAGGCTCGAGATGGAGTTAGGAGCAAGAGAGGTCATCCAGGGTCTAGCTGGGTTTCCAGGGCAGCAGATGGTGAGCAGGGCTGGGGCAGAACTTAGATGGCTCTAGAGAGGTAGCTTGCTTCGTTGTATGTTTTTGTTTTTTGTTGTTTTTGTTTTGTTTTTTCAAGACAGGGTTTCTCCTTGTAGTTTTGGTGCCTGTCCTGGATCTCGCTCTGTAGACCAGGCTGGCCTCAAACTCACAGAGATCCCCCTGGCTCTGACTCCTGAGTGCTGGGATTAAAGGCGTGCGACACCGTCGCCCGGCCGTGTTTGGTTTTTTGAGGCAGGGTCTTCCTATATAGCCCTGACTGTCTGACCTTGAATCCACTACATACACTAGGTTGGCTTTGAACTCAGCACTGCCTACCCCTGCCTCGCAAGTGCTGGCACTAAAGGTGTGCACCATCATGCCATGTTGGCTTCTGTATTTTTTCCTTTGAAGCATAAGGAACTTGAGGCCCGGGTATGAGAGGTCTGGGTGAGCCACCTCAAGGAACTTTTGGGGGGCAGGTTGGAGGAGCAGGGGCCTTAGGAGACATGTGGACTGGATTTGAAAGTGGGTGTACTCACAGAGGTGTGCTGGTTCTTGGGCAAAAGACTAATTCAAGTAGAATCTGGAATCATCCTAGATGAGCAGGGTGGATGGAGAGTTGGGTTAGACTTCAGATGTTAGTCTGCTTCCCGAGTGTTGGGATTTGGGGATTAAAGGCATGCACCATCGTCGCTGGCTCAGATTGCTTCCTTATAGAACCCAGACCCACTAGCTCAGGGGTGGCACCCACAATGGGCTGGGCCCTCCCACATCAATCGCTAATTAACAAAATGCCCTACAAGCTTGCTTGTAGCCAGATGTTATGGAGGCGTTTTTTCCTGAGGCCCCCTCCTCTCTGATGACTCTAGCTTGTGTCAAGTTGACTTGACTCAAGGCAGGAAACAGAAAAGGCTTTGGGGTTTAAGCAGACAGTCATATCCTCCCACCCAGCCCTTTACAAAACAGAGCCAGAAAGGTATATCCTAGTTTGATGTGGTGCTGTACGCCTTTAATCCCAGCACTTCAAGGCAAAGGCAGATGGATCTCTGAGTTAGGGGACAGCTTGGTCTACAGAGCAAGCAGTTCCAGGACAGGCAGGGCTACATAAACCTTGTCTCAAAAAACCAAGAGGAGGAGGGGGGAAGGGATGGGAGGGAAGGGGAAGGGAGAAAAGAAGGAAGGAAGGAGAAAGAAAGGAAGGAAGAAAGGAAGGAAGAGAAAGAAAGAAAGAAAGAAAGAAAGAAAGAAAAGAAAAGAAAAGAAAAGAAAAGAAAAGAAAAGAAAAGAAAAGAAAAGAAAAGAAAGGCATTTCACCAGAGACTTAGGAAGGGGTTCATCTCCCTTGTGCAGATGGGAAAGCTGAGACCTGGTGATGTTAGATGCAGCTGTAAGCCCTGAATCTCAGCTCTGGGGTGAGATAATGACAACATGCTCCCTTAGCTCCCCACTGTGTGTCCCATCCTCCCCCCACCCCCCAGCATCCTCAGGGAACTCCTATCAAGGAGATCCAAAGAGCTTCTAGGTGCTAACCAAGCTGTGTGTTTCTGTACAAACACTTGGAGGCAGATCTCATTCATCCCCTCACACACTTTCTCCCTCATTCACCCACTATTTCTCATCATTCATTCATGAGTTTGAGCTGCTAAATTTCCATGAGGGGTGAATTTTCACTCGTTGGCAAACTGCTCATCCAGCTCCTAGGTAGCCAGGCGGCAGCAGGCTGCTTCTCACCCAGTCTATACCCAGAGCCCATCGTGAGTCCCAGAGGCTGAGCACACAGGCTTCTAATGTTCTTATGTCCACAGATATCCAGGCCTTCCCATGTCTGTTGCTTGTTTATTCCTCAGGGTCATCTACATGTCATGTGTACCCACCTGTCAGTCTTATGCTGTGGGATGTTCTGAACACTATGAATGTGTTGCTCTAATTGGTTGATAAATAAAAAGCTGATTGGCCAGTAGCCAGGCAGGAAGTATAGGTGGGATAAAGAGAGGAGAATTCTGGGAAGAGGAAGGCTGAGTCAGGAGACGCCTGCCTGCCATCCAGGGAGCAGCATGTAATGGCACACAGGTAAAGCCACAGGGCATGTGGCGACATAGATTAACAGAAATGGGCTGAGTTCAAATGTAGGAGCTGGTAGTGGAAAGTCTGAGCTAATGGCTGAGCAGTTTTAATTAATATAAGCCTCTGTGTGTTTACTTGGGTCTGAGCAGCTGTGGACCGGGTGGGACGCAGGAAAACATTTCGCCACAGTCTTACTTGCCTCTGTCTTCATAACAGGGCTGAAAATGATACCAACTGTCATTGATCAAATGTCACCTAGTATTTTTTTTTCCAGTGCTAATGGTTGAACTCAAGGCATTGTACATGTTAGACAATGACACTGAGCTATATATCCCCAGCCCTTTGGAAATTCCTACATCTGCCTATAAACAAATTCCTGTAAACACATCTCTCAAATCTACAAAAGCAAGGCTTGTTCATTGGAAAAAAACCTCAAGCAATGCTAAAGCACACAGAATATAAACTTTGGGCTGGAGAGATGGTTCAGCATTTGGAGCACTGGCAGCTCTTCCATAGGACTCAGGATTGACCCCAGTACCCATACTATGGCTGTAACTGTCTGGAACCCGAGTTCCAGGGGATCTGATGGCCCCTCTGGCCCTAGGGTCCTGAAAGGGCACTGCATGCACACTGGTGCACAGATACACATGCAGGCAAAACACTAATATAGATTAAAAATAAAATCTTTTTTTTCCTGGAGCTCACTTGGTAGCCCAGGCTGGCCTCGAACTCAGAGATCCCTGGCTCTGCCTCCGAGTGCTGGGATTAAAGGCGTAAGCCACCACTGGCTAAAAATAAAATCTTAAACCAGGAGATGGTGATGCACACCTTTAATCTCAGTAGCCTTTAATCCCAGTACTCGGGAGGCAGAGCCAGGCGGATCTCTGTGAGTTCGAGGCCAGCCTGTTCTTTTTTGTTTTTTGAGCCAGGGTTTCTCTTGTGTAGCTTTGCAACTTTCCTGGAATTCACTCTGTAGCCCAGGCTGCCTCTGCCTCCCAAGTGCTGGGATTAAAGGTGTGCACTACCACCGCCCAGCTTAAGGCCAGCCTGTTCTACAGGAGTTCCAGGACAGCCAGGGATACACAGAGAAACCTGTCTAGGGAGAAAAACATCCTCCTCAAACCTAGCCACCTGCACACTGCTCCCAGCAGCTCTGCTGAGCAGCTCATATCCTCCTAGAATTGCTGGGGCAGGAAGTGGGGACTCAACTGTGGGTCTTGCAAATGCTAGGCAAGTTCTTTACCACTGAGTTACACCCCCAGCTCCTCTTCCCCCCTTTTAAAATTTGAGATAAGATTGCAACTAAGTCACCCAGGCTAGCTTTAATCCTCCTGCCTCAGATTCTGGAATAGCTGAGACTATAGGACTGTACTACAGCACCTATCTCTTGTAGCTCTTCATAGATATGTAGAAACACACACATTTAACATTTAAAATGTAATGGCCGAGTTTATTTTACAAACCAAAGCTGCTTTGAACTTCCCTTTTCTCCCAACAGTAAAAGACAGACACAATGTAGGTCAGCACGGCAGATCCTTCAAGCTTACAGGATAGATGGTACACATGCCTTACAGAACAAGGTCAACGGATGCGGACCATCGTCACACCTCACCCAGCCCAGTGTACCATGAGATTTAGGGGGTAGGCCTCTCTGCAGACTTATCTGGAGAATTGCACCTGATCTCATCCTGGACACCAGGCCAGGCATAGCAGAGCTTTATAAATACTGGCGGCATGAGTGGACAGTGCAAGATCGCCTCTGAAGAGATGACATCTCTTCCTCTCCCACCAACAGTAGTAACTGAAATGGCAATAGAAGTCATTTCAGGGGGCTGGAGAGAGCATTGGCTGCTGTCCCAGAGGACATGGGTTCAATTGCCAGCACGCACATGGCAGCTCACAACCACCTGTAACTCCAGTTCCAGGGGATCCAACGCCCTCACAGATACACATGGAGGCAAACCACCAATGGACATTAAAAATTAAAGTTATTTCAGGCACTGAGCTTTGGAACAGCCACTCTCTTCAGGCCACACCACTGTTGCTGTAGAGAAATTAAAAGCCCTATACTATCTTCAGTGACAGGCAGGTGGCCTCCTCCTGCCGGTCAAACTCCAGCTATAGGAAGGCTGGCCTTGAGTCCCCTGCAGCACACACAGCAAAGACCAGGATGAGGTAGAGGTACCTAGCACCCCTGCACAGCAAAGGCCAGGATGAGGTGGAGGTACCTAGCACCGCTGCACAGCAAAGGCCAGGATGAGGTGGAGGTACCTAGCACCCCTGCACAGCAAAGGCCAGGATGAGGTAGAGGTACCTAGCACCACTGCTGAGTCCCAAAGCTCTGGCACCAGGATCTACCTGACTTCATTGCCCCACCTGAGTGGGGGCCGGAGCTCCAAGCAGTGCCCAGGCCATGCAGGGACTGAGCTCTGTTCAGCTCCTCAGCCACAGAACTGAATTCTTCCCCTTAGGGGTTAGCTGTAGGTGGGGACCCAGGCTCAGTAGGAAGAGCGGGATGGGGTCTGCCACTCCTCTTCCTCGGGAGATTTCCTGGAGAGGAATCTGGAAGGAAGCATTCTGTAAGCCTCACTCCACAGATGTCTAACCACACCTGCCTCTGAGGCTTCCTTCCCACCCTACCTTCTAGAAGTCTCTTTTCTGGCTCTTTTCTGGCGTGTGTCTCCCTAAGAGTCCCATGCTTATCAAGTCCTGTTCTCCCAGAAAGCAGAGAGAATAAGATCCAGGGAGCTCTCTGGTCCTTTCTTTAGTAGTCACAGGCCCCAGGGAACTTAAGGTCAAAGCATCCATTCCCAGTTTGGATGTACAATCCGCCCAGGTAGGTGGTCAACACTCTCAGTCACCATTGGAAGGAGTTGACTGACACTTAGCCTCTGAACTCATCTCCATCACCACTTCGCAGCCAGAGCCAGAGGCCAGTTGGTTAAATTTTAGTAAGTGCATGTGTTTTGTGCATGGCTGTGGAGGTATAGTGGGGTCCGGTCTGTGCAGGTATTTATTGTTTGAAGGTGTATCAGAGTCCATGCAGTTCAATCTTCAATCTCCTCCAGGCACAGAAGTGCTTCTGTAGGACTGCAGAGTAAGCTGTCCAGTCAAGATCTGCATTCCACCAAAAATGATCTCTGCATCCCACCACAGGCACCCAACAGTCTTTAGACTATGGATCCAGTTCAGCTCTCAGACAAAAGGTAGTTGGGGAGGACAGGGGTAGAAAAACAATAAATTAAATCCAAGGATCAAGGTCATGATGGGATGGGTGGAGTCATCCCAGAGTCTCCAAAGTCCTGGGCTTGATCCAAGAAGTTTGTGGATGAGGTAACTCAAAAGGCCTGGCTGTCAGTGCCTCTCATTTGGTCAGCAGGTTCCTCAGGCCTGAGGCTGTAGGGAGGAGGTGGTTCTGTGGGAACTGGCTTCTGAACAACCTGCAGGAAGAAAAGGGTACTTGGTTTGCTTTGGGCTGGGTAAGGAATGACAAGGTCGATTGGGAGCCCTCCCCAATCTGTTACTTCAACCATTTGGACAGCCAGCTATGGCACAAGTTAAGGATTGGGACAGAAAGACCGACCTGACTATAGGGTGGTGGGGGATCCAAGGTGGTGACCCAGATCGTCTCTAGGGGGGCAATGGAAGGTGGCTCTGGAGGTATCTGATGACTCGGTCTGCGGTTCTGCTCTGGTTCTCTGCACTTGGGACAGAAGCGCCTCACAAAGCCGCAGATGCACAAGAGAGGTATCATAACCATGAAGAGGATGAACAAGATCCTGGGGAGAGGGTGATATCTCTGTGAGTGCCTAGACCCCTCTCCCTCGCCGAATCTCCCCCATCACCCACCCCCATCCTATTTCAGTGGACCCAGCCCTCTGTGAACGGTGCCCAGAAGGGCTCTAACCCTGGGCTTACCTGAAGGTGTCATTCGAAGGATCCCATACGTTTTTCTTTGGGCAGCATCCACTGTCACAGCATCTGAATCCCCTGGTGCAGTTTCTGGTCAAGTCAGACAGGGATGGGGGGAGACTGACATCACCAAAGTGTCAGACCAAAGGGTCCTTGCTTCCCCAGACACATATACCCTCAGGTTACAAGCCACCCTTAGTGGGTGTGGGGTACAGATCCATCCTGGGTTTACTGGGAGGAATTGAGGCCTGGAGTTGAGACCCGAGTTTGGGGTTGAACATGGCCATACGCCACTGTTCGTTCCTCAGGCAGAATGATCACAACTGTAACCTTACAGGGCAGGCATGGGGCTCGAGTGTGGCTTTGCTCATTCGACTTTACCCTCCAGGTAAGAAAGGTTGGGGGCTAACAGCAGCTACAGACCTGCCCCAGGCATGCAGCTCCCAAGGTTGGGTGGTTGATGGGAGATGGCTTCAGCAAAAGTAGGATGAGTGAGGAGGAGTCTATCTCCTTATCCAGGGGCATTGTTTGAGCACACACTGCTCCCCCCACCTCCCAGCCTTGACTGACAATCATAGCCAAAAAAAACCCCATACTTACACGGAGCCACATTTGAATACAACCTGTGGGGAAAAAACAGGCAGAGGTCAGAGTTCAAAAACAGAGTTGGGTCGCAGTTCTTAGAGTGCTTGCCCAGCATACACTAGACATTGTGCTCAGTTTCTAGCAATGGCAACGAATCAGGTGTGCATAAACCAGGAAGAGTGGTACCAGAACCCAAGAGAAGGCAGGAGACCCATTCAAGGCTATATAGCCGGGTTGAGGCCAGATTGGGCTATACAAGAGACCCTGTCTCAAAAAGAAGAATCAGAGGCTGGCCTCAGACATTGCTCCAGACATCCCAGACAGTGTCGTCTCAGACTCTGCCTCTTCCCTTCCTCCAGCTCCAAGGGCAGGGTCAATGGTTGGAGCTGGGATTAAAGGCACACACTACCATGCCTCGTTTCCTCACGCCTTTTGAATCGAGACAGGCAGGGTCTCCCTATGTAGCCCTGGCTAGCCTGGAACTGAGAGATGTACCTGTTAACTGCCTCCAGACAGATTCAAGGTGTGACTACTATCCCTGGCTCCCGCTGATTTCCCCCGCCATACCCACAGTTGGGGGCTGGCCCAGGAAGCCACCTTTAATGGAGCTTTAGAGGCTCCAGAACCTCCAGAAAGCAACCCTAAGCTCCTCTCCCTCTATACCCCGTGTCCCAGGTAGAGGCGTCTCCAGGAGTTCCCTCAACACACTCAAGCCCCACTCATCCTCAGGTCCCTGCTGGGAATTGGGTCTCCACACAAGAGTTCCATCCTGTTGATAGCAGTACTGTGACTAAGCTCATGACTACTGACTCTCTTCTCCTAGGTGTCCCCAAGGCATCTCTCTCTCTGGCCACCTCACTTAAAATTACACCCATGGCCAGGTATAGTGGCCCTTTGCCTTTAATCCCGGCACACCAGCAGGTACATCTGTTAGTTGAGGCTAGCGTTGCCTACATAGCAATTTCTGGGGCAGCCACGCTAGACCCCGTCTCAACAAAAAGAATAGGAAGCCGGCTTTTGGCTTTGCTAAAGATCATTACAATAGAATTTCATTTGCTGAGTAAAGACAAGAGGACCAGTGATGGTCACAGCTGGGAATCATTCTTTCTCTCCATGCTCACAGTAGCACTGCTCTTTTTTATTGTTGTTTGTTTTTCGAGACAGAGTTTCTCTGTGTACCTTTGGAGCCTGTCCTAGAACTAGGTCTGTAGACCAGGCTGGCCTTGAACTCACAGAAATCCGCCTGCCTCTGCCTCTTAAGTGCTGAGATTAAAGGCGTGCGCCACCACTGCCCAGCTAGTACCACTATTCTTGAGGGAAGAGAGGTACAGGAAGTTAAAGACACAGCAAGGGACCCAGGAACTCAGTCACACCCCCTGCTCTTCCAAATATCACTCTGACACATCCCCCACCCCCACCCCCACAGAGTTTCTCTGTGTAGTTTTGGTGCCTGTCCTGGATCTCAGTCTGTAGACCAGGCTGGCCTTGAACTCACAAAGATCCGCCTGGCTCTGCCTCCTGAATGCTGGGATTAAAGGGGTGTGCCGCTGCCGCCACCAGCCGGCCCTGTACTGCATTTTTGTTGTAAGGTTTCTCTGTATAGCCCCAGATGTCCTGGACTTTGCTCTGTAGAGGTAAACTGGCCTCAGAGATCCGCCTGCCTCTGTGTCCTGAGTGCTGGGTTTAAAAGCATGAGCCACCATCACCAGCGGGCTCCGGTATTACATTTAAGGAGGGGTAGCAGTGGTCACACCTGCCTTTAATCCCAGCCCACTTTTACTTCCAGGGCTGAAGAAGCAGGGGCAGACCTTTGTTGACTTCAAGGTCAGCCTAATCTACATCGTGATATCCCCTGCAAAGGAATTTTAAAAGCAACGCTTTAATGGCAGGGTTCATAAACTGGACCAGGATTATTCCCTTCCCATCTTAACCAGGGGGTGGTGGTCTGATCTGGGATGGTTAGCAGCCTGCGTTTTAGGAAGCATGGAGTGGGATAGTAACCTGGATTTATTAGCTCTGATTGGGGAGGCTGACAATGCCTATACTTGGAGCTGCAGAAAGGGATCAACAAAGGATGCTGGGGTCCAAGAGTGGAAAGAGGGCCTTGAACCAGGGTTCATGCATGGCCTTGGACAGAGAACTTCAACTCCAAACAGCCAGTGGAACTGTTCTGAGGAGCAGCCTTGAGACTTCACCCCCGTTCCCCAGCAGATTCTCAACCAAGGCTGTAAATTTAAAAGGCTTATGCTCTGACCACTTCTCTGTTTGCAGGAATCTGCCAACCCAAGACACTTAAGAGTTTGGATATGAGGAACAAGAGCACAGGGCAGCGCTCAAACCCTGCCTCCCTGGATCACACAAGACAGAGGCCACCCAGCCCGGGGCCGGGCAGCCAGGTCTACTCCGAGGGCAAACTGGAATTAATCAAAGAAGTTAGGAGGGCCTCCTCCTCCCTAGTACACAAGAGAAGTCCCAGAGAGGGCCGATAAACTCCCCCAAGGTCACCAGCCACGGAGGAACAGGGAAGGAGAGACGCCTAGCCCAGACAGGCAAGACCTCAGGTTCCTCAAACTTACACAGAGAAGAAACTAAATAAGACAAGCCACGACAAAATTGGGGGTCAAGGTTCCCATTCAGGGCTGTGAGTGGAGCCAGATCTCACTAACAACACAACAGGGCCAAGCCTAGGGGCCCTGGTTTCCCAGAGCCTCCCTCCGAGGTTCCTACCTCCACTTTCTCCAAACAAAACAGAAAGGAAGTTGCTAATTGCCAGTGGTTACGAGGAATTCCTGACAAGGTAAGGCGGGACCGGCTCAAGCAAGCCTCTGCCCCATGCGGTCCCCCAAAAGGCTCAGAAGTTTTACTTACCTCATTGGGGCTTACTGGTTGGGAACTGCAGAGCAGGCTGAAGAGCAAGGTGAGCGCGAAACCCGGGACCCAGGCGTCCGGCATCCTGGCAAGCGGGCCACTGAACTTCCGTGTGTAAGGAAGGAGCGACCGGGCACGACCTTTTTCCAACTTCCCTCCACCTATGGGGCCCAGCCTCGGAACGGGGGCGGGGTTAACACACCTGAGCCGGGCTTCTAGCCCAAGCTCAGGGAACAGAAGTGGAGAGGAGCTGAGCTTGCCTGAGTCTGAGGAATTGGGAGGTGGGAGAGGTTGATTTAACAACCTTGTAGCAGAGCACTACGGGAATCCCTCTTCTGGGCTGCATTTAAGTAGTTAGGGCAGGGCGTGGTGACACCAACCTTTAATCCTAACACACAGAAAATCTCAGTGAGTTCAAAGCCAGTATGGTCTCCTTAATGAGACCCAGGACAGCCAGCATTACATGATAATAATAGTAGTGGTAGTAATAAATAAAATAAAAAAGCCGGGTGGTGGTAGCACACACCTTTAATCCCAGCACTGGAGAGGCAGAGGTAGGTGGATCTCTGTGAGTTCGGGGCCAGCCTGATCTACAAAGCAAGTTCCAGGACAGCCAGGGCTACAGAGAAACCCTGTCTCAAAACAAAAATAAAACAAACAACAACAACAGAGAGAGAGAGAGAGAGAGAGAGAGAGAGAGAGAGAGAGAGAGAGAAAAGAAAAAAAAGTAAAGAACGAGGTGGGGAGTGGTTGTGGGGAGTGGTCTGGGAAGATGTCTCGGGTTAACAGCACTTGTTCTTGGACCTGGGTTGGCTCACAAGCATCTGAAGCTATAGTTCCAGGAGATGACTCCCACTTCTGAACTCGGAGGCCACATGGCGTGCACATGGTGCACATACATATATGCAATAAAATACTCACACATATAAAATGAAATAAATAAATCTTAAGCAACAACAAAAACCCAGCAGGGCCAGCAGATGACTCAGTGGGTAAAGGCGCTTACAGCCAAGGCTGAAAACCTGAATTTTTTGTTTTGTTTTGTTTTGTTTTGTTTTGTTTTGTGTTTTGGTTTTTCGAGACAGGGTTTCTCTGTTTAGCTTTGGGCCTTTCCTGGATCTCGCTCTGTAGACCAGGCTGGCCTTGAACTCACAAAGATCCTCCTGGCTCAGCCTCCCGAGTGCTGGGATTAAAGGCATGTACCACCACCGCCCGGCTGAATTTTGTTTTTTTGAGACAGGGTTTCGGGTTTCTCTATATAGCCTTGGCTGCCCTGAAACTCACTCTGTAGACCAGGCTGGCCTCAAACTCACAGAGATCTGCCTGTGTCTGCCTCTGAGTGCTGGGATTAAAGGTATGGGTCACCACCAGCTGGCAGGTGGATTTTTTTTTTTTTAATTCTGTATAATCCTGGCTGTCCTGGAACTGCTCTGTAGACTGGGCTGACCTTGAACTCAGAACTCCACCTGCCTCTGCCTCCCAGTGCTGGGATTAAAGGTGTGCACCACCACCACCACCACCACCACCACCACCGCCCCGGAATAAAAATATCTTTAAAATGAAAAATTTGAGAGATCAGCTCAAGACTGCTGAATTATGCCTAGCTACCCCACCCTCACCCTTGTATCTCACATGAAAGGAGGGGTGCTGTACCTGCCCAGAGATGAGAGAGGCATGAAAAGGGAGGAAGGCTGAGATTTCAGAAAGACAGGGCAAGGAACAAGAGAGACAGTAAGGGGGGGGTGTCATATAAATGGTGCCATTCCTTTGTGCTTTGCCCAAGAAGGGAGGAAAGGCGCTGGGTTGGAAAGGGAAAACCCTAGCACAGCATCCCCACAGTACTGGGACATTAGTGTCCCCTCCCCTTTGCAGTTTTGTGGGAAGTTGCTGGTACATTTCCTTCCTGATTTAAAAAAAAAAAAATCAAGGCTAACGACTTAATGAGGAAGCCGAGGCTAAGGACTTGTCCACTGTGGTCAAGGAGCGGATAGCCCTCAGCCTGGACGAGCTTGCCAGGTGGGATTCCTGGAAGGACTCAGGCAGTCAAAGTCGGGCCGCCAGGTGGCAGCATCGTCCAGCGCCGAGGTGCGCGCAGGGACCCGGGACTAGACCTGAGAGGCCTTTTTCAAGAAAACGGGCAGACAGGTGGATGCATGACTGTCAAGGGTGGAAGAGAGCTAGTTCATGTAGTCTAGTGACCAGTAGCAGCTGAGCCCGGGGAAGGGGCGCAAAGAGGTGGTGGCTGGGACGTTGCCTGGTCTGGGGACTCAGGAAGGTCACTTTGGGAGGCTTTGGTGTGGTTGCGTCCACTCCGACTTGGCTTCTGGGAAACAGCTGGCTTCTTGGAACCCTCCCCTGCCTTCTGGTCCCCCTTTCCTCTGTCATTCTGAGAGACTTCTCCAAGCTTTGTCTTTTCTCCCAGTCTCCGTTTTCCGATTTCAGCATTTCTCCATCTCCAGCACCCATCGGGCTGCCTCCGTTTCCCCCTCCTATTCTCTCTGTCACTGTAGGTCAGTGGAGGAAGGGGACTTTTGGCTTTGTTTTTGCCTGCATTTCCTTGACTGCTTTGGTCCTGCACTCCACCCCCACCCTTTCTTTCGCTCAGGGACCCTCCAGCTCGCTCAGTCTCCTCCACAGAATAGGTCTCTGGTCTCTCTCCCACTTTCTGCCTCTGTTTCTCATTATCCCTTGGCCCTTTCTACTTCTTAAAAACAGAACCTTCCAGGACTAAGCCAAGTGCAATTGAGATCTGGCTCTAGAGAATGCCCTCTCTATTGGCAATCTTTGATGACTGAATCAAGGGAGAGAAAAGGGAGGGAGTATGCCTCTTGACGCCCCCCACTCACCGCCCCCCTCCACTTCCCCGGTATTGGAGCCTGACTAGCGCCCCCTGCCTCCAGCCAAGGAGGAACGTCTTTGGGAGAGTGTTGAAACCTCCCAACAACACTCAACACTTCCGCCTCTGGAGTGAAATTGTCCCTGATTTGGACTTCTGACCCTCCTGCCCCTGCCCAAGCCCCAGTGTTTCAGTATCCATGTCCTCAGACATACTTCTATCATCCTCCATTGCCTGCTGCCTGCTACCCTGCCCAGCCTTGGAGCCCTCTAGAACTGTGTCTCAGGGAAGAGGAGAAGGCCGGGTTTCAGGGACCGGGGCATACTAAGTAGTTGGGGATGGAGGGGATGGGGGTGGTGGAGGGCTGGAGACATGAAGGGAAATGGCTGGTGCCAGTGGCCCCGAGGGACAGAATGAAGCCAGTGTCATTTCCTTGTGGGTTTCCGACATCCACCTAACCCAGATCTGATTGTTGCTAAAAAAAAAAAAAAAAAAAAAAGCACCCAATTAAAGTTGCAATTAGAGAATACTAAAATTTATTTGTTATGTGAAATTCAAAGTTACCTAAATAATTTTTTTCAAGACAGTTTCTCTGTGTAGCCCTGGATGTCCTGGAACCCACTCTGTAGACCAGGCTGGTCTAAATCTCAGAAACCTGCCTGCCTCTGCCTCCTAAGTGCTGGGATTAAAGGCCCCCATGGCCCCCACTAAATAAATTCATAATTACTTGGCAAATCTGGCCCACATTTAAAATGTCACAGGAGTAGACATTGGAGAAGAGCTGTTCCACACTCTACCCTTGTCTTCTAAAGGAGACAGTGTGGTCCTCAGACTTCACTCATCAGGCGGAGTCCAATGGGGCCCTGAACGTTGCTTCTGGCCTTCCAGTTCCATAATACCATATTACCCCTCTGTGTCCCTTTCTGAAGATAGGGAGGGGATGAGACTGGAAATTGGGGGTTCCTGCATAGGACAAGAGCCCAAGGCCCTTGTCAGAATCCACTAAGACTCTGGGGCTCAGCATTCCCGTAGGTGAAGTTCGGTATGGAGCTCAGTGGAGAGCTGGGTTTTTTTGTTTGTTTGTTTGTTTTGGTTTTTCGAGACAGGGTTTCTCTGTGTGGTTTGTGCCTTTCCTGGCTCTCGCTCTGTAGACTAGGCTGGCCTCGAACTCACAGAGATCCACCTTCTTCTGCCTCCTGAGTGCTGGGATTAAAGGCGTGTGCCACCACCACCCAGCTTGTTTTTTTTTTTCTTTGTTTTGTTTTGTTTTGTTTTGTTGGTTTTTCGAGACAGGGTTTCTCTGTGTAGCTTTGCGCCTTTCCTGGAACTCACTTGGTAGCCCAGGCTGGCCTCGAACTCACAGAGATCCGCCTGCCTCTGCCTCCCGAGTGCTGGGATTAAAGGCGTGCGCCACCACCGCCCGGCTTGTTTTGGTTTTTTAAGACAGAGTTTCTCTCTGTGTAACCCTGGTTGTCCTGGAACTCACTTTGTAGACCAGGTTGGCCTCGAACTCACAGAGATTCACCTGCCTCTGTCCCCAGAGTGCTGGGATTAAGGGCGTGTGCCACGACCACAACAGTGGGAGCTGTTCTTGTCCAGAGAGAAGTCTCTGTGGCTCTCTGGATTCCACACCAAATTCCAGCTGAGGTTTCCCAACAACGGCAAAGTCAATATGACTTCTCCACATTCACTCTTCTCCAGGCCGTTTGCTGAAGAACGAGTTGATTGTCCGTGGGCCCTCTTAGGGCCTGGCTGTAAGGGCCTGGAGGTCAGCTGGCCACCCACGCTTCCTCAGAGAAGGCAGCTGGAGCCCAGAGGCCAGGAAGGCCAACTCACAGAGGACATGAGAGCTGAGTCACAGTCACGACCATGCAGGTTCT
>NC_081423.1:77532066-77586902 GCF_949786415.1 Peromyscus eremicus
ATCTTCCTCTTCCATGTGGGGAGCCAGGACACCCCCACAGCTGAATTGTTTTGGAAGTGTGCAACTTTGTGAGTGTGGATTGGTGTGTGAGCATGAGAGGGGCATGCTTGGGTCTTAGGCATTTGGGAGGACACTGGGGTGGTGGCACACGGGCATGTGTAGGAATGAGCTCTGAGCATGTCACAGCACCCTGTTGAGTGTGACTGAAGAGACAATGATGTGATTACAGGAAGTGTGCCTGCCACCTTTTCTGGTCCTGGATAACTGCAGCTGTGTTGTCCGACTGCTGTTGTGAGGGCCAGCCTCCAGCAGCTCAGGATTGAGGAGGAGCCACAGAGTCAGCGGACTAATCACTCAGTTGACTTTTCTATCTGAGGGAGAGTAAAACTTAATTCTCTGGGGCTGGTGGAAAAGGGAAACACACACACACACACACACACACACACACACACACACACACACACACCTTTAGGGTCTTTCTATCATCTCTCTTTCATCTTTTTATTTCTTTTTTTAACTTCTATCCAGATGTATCCCTTCTTTCTCTCTTGATGTCTTCCTTTTAACTAACTTATTTTTTTTCTTACAGCTTATATACCCCATCAGAATCTTTCAAGCAGTATAACATTACAAATGTGGTTACTTTCTATTTTTTAAGTGAATGATTACACTGAATATAAGTAAATGCTGTGGAATAACCCTTCTTAAAGCCATGAGCCATGTGGCAAAATGTAGATTAATAGAAATGGGTTAATTTAAGTTGTAAGAGCTAGTTAATAATAAGCCTGAGCTATTGGCCAAGCATTTATATGTAATATAAGCCTCAGCTGTGATAATTTGGAATGGCTGTTGGGATGGGAAAACTCTGCCTACAAGTAAAAAAAAAAAACATGTTTCCCATTCCCCTTACATGATTAAACATTTCATGTTTACAGGTGAAAAACAAATTATTTTCAATAACCCACATACATTCATGTCCAAGCAACTTGTTATAATTTAACAGAGTGTAAACAAGCAAGGTATTTTTCTCAGCCAGGTTCCTTTATTGGCAGGCTATATTTTGCAGTTTACAAGGAAAGGATCAATCATCTTACTATTTATCTTAAAAGGCAATCTTATAAAAAAAATCTTGAATCACACAATCTAAACTTTTACATATGAAAACAAAGAAAGTCAGCTGTACTTTTAGTCCTCAGGGTACGTGCCCATTTGTCAACAGTTTTTTTCTATCAGGAAGCTGAGGGCAGAAGGAGGGTACCAGGAGTTAATCATCACCTTTGATCACCAACCCATCCTAGCAAGAAAGGCACGTCAGCTAATAATAACCAGGTGTTTTTGTTTCTTGTTTCTTGACCTCAACGTTTCCCTCACTCAACTAAGTGCCTTCCTAAACTTTAAATTGTTCCCCAAGATTTTCTACCTCAAAGCCGTTAACAAAAACATCTTAACCTAACCTTACTAACAATTCTACATGTCTAAATTATTTCTAAGGGTGGGGGTTTGAATCATTAATCTGCTCCAGCAGCAATTTTTGGAAAAAGTCAATCACTATTATTTATTGTAAGCACCAGTAACACTGCCCAGTGAGGGGCTTGAAGCCCCCTGAGAGTTTTCAGACAACCCATAGATGATGAGGGACGTGGTAACCATGAAGGCAACAATCAGAGCTGTGTGCAATAACAGCATGAGGTCCTCAGGACAGGTAGTCTTCAGGGATTTGCCTCCCAAGGCTCACTCAGGCGTGGCTTTGCCAACCTCCCAGCCATGTTCCATGAGTTCCGATGCTGCCTGTTGGTCGCCTCACATGGCCCCAGACACCTGGCTCTCTCTGTCCTCACATATTTTATGCCAGAACTGTATGCCAGACTGAGCCTTGAGTTCAGATTGGAAGAGTCCACCCTTAACCCACCTCCTGTTCCTCTCATGACACCCTAACAAATGTCACTTCCTCTAGGATCCAAGTGAACGATCTACTGGTGGAGGTGGATGGAACAAGCCTGGTGGGAGTGACCCAGAGCTTCGCAGCCTCTGTCCTCAGGAACACCAAGGGCCGAGTGGCGGTGAGAGCCAAGAGAGGGGACAGGCAGGAAGCTAGTCCCCTTGTGGCACCAGTTCCCTGCAGAGGGACTTAGACTTGCAGCCCCCGCCCCAGGCCATGCCTTCCCATCCCTGGATCTCTGGCTCCTGCTCACCACTGGGACTCAGGCTCATGTCCCTCCATGCTCTTCTCTGGGCTTATTCTCTTTCCCTGCTAACCAAATGACTGCCAACCAAACTAGGTTCCCCCACCTAGAGCTTCCTCTTCCCTCCAGGTCCACGCCATGTCCTGTTGGTAAGGCTGCTCCATTGGGTTGAATAGAAGTTTGTGTGCACCTCCGGCAGGACTCCTGGGGATCACTCTCTGCCCCCCCCCAGGGGTGCTGCCCCCAGGAAAGGGTGCTGGAGAGTAACAGGATGTGGGTAGCTGGGGAGGAGGAGCTGGTGCCTGGAAGTCCCTCTGTTTCCTCTCCATGCTAATCTGCAATTGCCATCATCCTGCCCCTTCCTGACCAGGGGCTTGGAGCAGACCCAAGACACACCTCTCTGGTCTAGTCCCCATCCCCTAGGATGGGTCATTTTGGCCACTCCCCTGCTTTGTTTGGTGTTTTTTCTCTTTGGTGGGAAATGCTCCTATGCTGAGAGCTCCTGAGCTCACGTTCCCCTGTAGCCCAGCCCAAAGTTTGGCTGACATCCCCTTCCCAAAAGTGGCCGGGAAGGCTAGCAGGTCTTCCTGCCTCTTCTGGTAGGCAGCCCTGGGAGAGCCCCAACTCCCCCATTCATTATTAATTCCACAGCTTCTGGACTCCGGCTCTCACTTCACCTCCCCTGGGAGGGCCTGGGTTGGGAGGGAGGGAGGGAACACCACCAGGAGGGCAGTGGCATGCCCAGCTGTAGACAGGCTGGGATGACGCCAGGACGACAGATGACTCTGGTGTCCCTGCAGGTTCATGATTGGCCGGGAGCGGCCTGGGGAACAGAGCGAAGTGGCCCAGCTAATTCAGCAGACCTTGGAGCAGGAGAGATGGCAGCGGGAGATGATGGAGCAGAGATACGCCCAGTATGGAGAGGAGGATGAGGAGGTAGGGACTCTGCATGCTCGCCCTCTGGTGGCCAGATGAAGCAGTGCAGTCATTGGCCTCCACTCCTTTTTCCAGGCCTGTTAAAGAAACTCAAACCCCAGGGGAGCTTATGGTCTGAGAGAGAAGCAGACCCTCCCTCAGAGGACCCCCTGGTCAAACGGAGGAGTCCCACTCTCTGTCTTCAGAGGGTCTCCCTATAACTAGAAGGAAAACATAGTCCCCTCTGAGTCCTTATTCTGGGATCAGGGTAGAGCCCCTAATCGAGGGAACCTAAACGCAGGAGAGGGTTGGGTCCTCAAGGAAGCTATGTTATGGGGAAAACAGTACAGGAAGTTTCTTCAGAGTCTTGCAGTTTGCCTATCCTAGCCATGGAGACTCCCCTGGCTAGCCCCCAGTCTGACATGAGCATCCTGCTACTGGTCTCAGGCCTGGCAGCAGGGTTGCTGAGGGAGGTGGAGTAAACGGGTCTACGTTGCCTGCATCCCTCACAGACAGGAGAGTACGCCACTGATGAAGATGAAGAACTGAGCCCCACGTTCCCAGGGGGTGAGATGGCCATCGAGGTGTTCGAACTAGCAGAGAATGAGGATGCACTGTCCCCTGTGGAGATGGAGCCAGAGAAGCTGGTGCACAAGTTCAAGGAGGTTGGAGGAAGGGCCCTGGGCGGTGGGTGAAGGCAGGCGGGGAGCTGGCCCTAGGGGCTGAGTGCCACCCTGTGTCTGCAGCTCCAGATCAAGCATGCTGTCACTGAAGCGGAAATCCAGCAGCTGAAGCGGAAGGTGAGGGTGTGCATATACATGTGCGTGTGGGTGCACGTTGAAGAGCTGGGCTTGAGGGCTGGAGAGAGAAGCCCTGCCTTCACACAGGGACACACACACACACACACACACACACACACACACACACACACACAACATTTCACCGTGGGCTGCTGTGAGGCCAGGGATATCAGGATTAAGATCCCGAGCTCTGGCCCATCTGTTCCCCTATTCATTAATTGGGTCTCCATCCCATCATATGTAAGGTGAGGTATGAAAGCACTGCCAGCAGCATAGAGAGAAACCAGTGAGCTGTTACATGGACATCTGCAGCAGATACAGGAAGTCTGCAGCCTGGTCTAGGGTCGGTGCTCAGTCAGAAGTCAGAGTGTCAGCAAGTCCGTGGAGATAAACCAACTCTCATTGTTGGCGTCCGTGTTTACTGTTCAACACTCATCCACTCTGCACAGGCCTAGGGATAAGAGAGAAGTTTTTTGACTACCTAAAGTACACAGAGGTACACATAGTGATACATATCAGCCTGGATCCCCAGACCCATTCATCCAGACCCCTGCACCCTCCTGTCTGCACAGACATTATTTTCATATATGTATGACTGGTTGGCCTGAACAGGTAGATCCACACTGCCCTTGAGGTCACAGAAACGCATGGACATGACCCACCATTCAGGCTGCTGGGCCTAGGAATAGTGTCAGAGGACATGCACATTGTCACCTGGGCCAGCGGCACGCATGCTGGTGCTGATGGCACCAGCTGGTGGCACACATGGCTGCTGTACATGCCTACCAGATGCTTACAAGCACACTGCGTACCCACACACTCCAGGCGTCGTAGACACACAGACTCTATATTGAAGGAGTCCCAACTCCCACAGGGTTTCCAGAGTAGTGGGAGAAAAACCGATCCCCAGGGGCCAAGAAGATGCAGCGCAACAGGGATGTGTGTGTTCTCTCCCCCATGGATGGAGGAGGGCAGGGAATGGGTGCCTAGGAGGGAGATTTCAGCTGCCTTTGAGAGGAGGCCTGCCAGGGTATGGCAGGTGTTCCTGTGGGGAGAGGGCAGGGGCAGCTGGGTGGTGGGAAGGCTAGAAATGGCATTGTATAGACCTCAGCCCTCCAAGAGCTGTAGCCTTGGTTCTACGGGCATGGAGCTGTGGCCCCTAGAGATTTTTTTGGAAGTTCACCACCTAGGAAATGGGGTTGGGGGGCAGGGCTCGAGGGTAAGAGGGACTTGGATATGAACAAACTGGTTAGAAGCCTAGGCAGAGCCAGACAGGGTGAGTCAGAGTACAGGCCAAGGTGGAAGGGAAGTGAGGTTACATGTTTGAGGGTGTTTTCAGGGCATGAAGCAGAGGGTGGGTCACAGGTGGTTTCAGGCCCGGGAAGCAAAGAGGCATTCAATTGAGTCTGTCTACCTAGGGTAGCTTCTGGACAGCTAATGCCACTTCAGGCACAGTGTTGAGCAAAAGCAGGGCTGATTCTTGACCTTGTGTGTCTTAAGAGTCGGCATACCACTGACTGTTGTTACTACCTGGAGCAGGGTTACTGAGTCCCTAGAGCAGGAAGAACCCCATCCAGTTGGAAGGAGGGTGCTGCCCTACTGAAGTCGCAGCAGGCTTTTTCTGGGAAAATGATACACAGCAAGAGTACTGAGGAAGGGTAGATGGGGCATTCTTAGCAGAGGGAACAGTACCTGCAAAGGCCCTGTGGCAAGTCCCAGGGTCTGCAGGAAGGCCTGAGTTATCGAAGCTTAGAAAGCATGAGGTGTTTGCAGTGGGTAAGAAAAAAAGGACAACCAGGAACTGGAAACTGAGTACTGGGACTGCCGGAGGCGGTGACACCTTCTCCCAGGCAAGCAAGCCAGGAAAGTTGGCTTCTGATGGGGGAGGGTCCCATTGAGGGCCTGGTACCTGTAAAAAGCTGGGAGGTAGGGCTGGAAGTTAGGTGCAAGATCTGGCCGGAGCTAGGGATTTGGGGCTCTGTGCACAGCGGTGGTGTGGGAGGTGGGGCCTTGCCTTGAGGAATGGTAAGGAGAGAAGAATGCAGACCAGTTACCTGAGAGCTGGAGAGGGGCTGGATCGTTCAAGAATCTTCAGGAATAGGGACTGGTCAGCACGCCAGGGCTGCAGAGGGTGCAGAGCTGGTGGTGACTGTTTCATATCGATCATCTCACTAGCCCTGAGGCATATCGCTCCCATCTTCTGGATAAGGCAGAAGTTGCTAATCAGTGACTCCTTCCCTGGGAGAACTCTGAGGTCAGCCTCAGAGAGTTAGGAGTTGGGGGCCAGTAGATTCCACAGGTGCAGGCATTGCTGGAGACAGTTGGCTCCATGGCTCACTCTGGTCGCCTTTAACCCAGGGCTGCTCTTTGCTCATAGTTGCAGAGTCTGGAGCAGGAGAAAGGGCGCTGGCGGGTGGAGAAGGCCCAGCTGGAGCAGAGTGTGGAGGAGAACAAGGAGCGGATGGAGAAGTTGGAGGGCTACTGGGGTGAGGCCCAGAGCCTGTGCCAGGCCGTGGACGAGCACCTGCGGGAGACTCAGGCTCAGTATCAGGCCCTGGAGCGCAAGTACAGCAAGGCCAAACGTCTCATCAAGGACTACCAGCAAAAGTATGTGTGAGGAGCTTTGCATCTGGGCCCAGGCAGGATGGAGAGGCCCTTCAGTGGTAGTCCCCACCCCAGCCTTCCTCCAGCTGAGTAGGGAGATAAGGAGTACAGAAGTTAGAGGGCACCATGGTGGGGTACCTGAGCTGGAATGGCTGAATACCAGACCCAGGCCGTAGTGACCTTGGGAAAACCTCCTCCTCCCTGGACCGAAGCCACACCATAAACCCTAACCCACCATCTGTTCCTCGCCTGTCTCCAGGGAGATCGAGTCCTGAAAAAAGAGACTGCCCAGCGTCGGGTACTGGAAGAGTCGGAGCTGGCTAGGAAGGAGGAAATGGACAAGCTTCTGGACAAGGTAGAGCCTGGGTGCCCTGAGCAGCCTCCAGAGGGAGCAGCACAGAAGCCAGAGGCAAAGAACGCCACTCTGCTGTTGTTTGGGAAGGACTGTATTGCTGGCCACCGAGCTTAGGGCCAGAGCTGGGGGGTGGGGCAGGGTCCACGCTCAGTGGCCAAGCCTGATGCCCCCTGTCTTTGTTTTCTAGATCTCAGAACTGGAAGGAAACCTGCAAACACTGAGGAATTCCAATTCTACTTAACCGGAGTCACTCCTTGGACTGGACAATAATAATCCCCTCCCATTATCCTCACCCCCCCTGTCCTCAATCCCCACCCTTCCCTTACCAGCCTGGGGACAGGTGCCCCGACTTCCCACACTCCTCCACCCCACCTCCCCCAGCTTCAGGGACCAGAGGGCCCATACACAGGCCCCTTTAGGGTGGCCCGGGCAGACAATGGTGGCTGGAAGAGTGGCCTCCTTGTTCTATGGGGCTGAGGTACAGAGGCCCAGTGAGAGAAGCTGACCTGGGTGGTGGATGGACACAAGGACCTGCAGACCAAACTGCCAGACTTTACAACCTCCAGCCTGTGTCTCTGGACCGGAGTGGAGCTGGGCTGTCCCAGCATCTCACCACTTGGAGGCTGCTCCCTGCCCACCGGGTCCATGTGGCCCCTGGGCCTCTTGACTTGAGATTCTACTTTCTTGCCCTTTCCTCTTCCCTACCATTGTGCTGTCTGTTGCATTCTGGCCTCCTGCTTGGAGGGGTTGCCTCAACATCTCCCACCCCTGCTCCCCATCCCAGGAGGGATAGAGCCCACCCTTGAGCCAGAGGCTGGGCCTGGTCCTGCACTGATTTCTCATGTATCCTTGGTGGGGTGCGGGGAGAGCCGGAGTGGGGAAGAGGATGAGTCCGAAACACCTGGAATCCGGCCCCCCTTTCCTAGGAAGGGCAACGGCCCTCAACTTCTCCTTGTGCCTCCCCTCTCCCAGGTGCCAAATAGCCATAGCCTCCTCCTCGAACTGTCCTGAGGCCACTCTGGGGTTCAGGGTTCCTTGGTCTAGCCTAGGAATGCCAGGAGGGAGGGAGGTCAGCTTAGGTGGTGTGCCTGCAGAGCTCTCCCTGGGAGCTAGGCCCAGCCCAGGGCCACACCTGGAAGCCTTGTTTACCATCAAAGAAACTCAGCCTCCCCTCCTCTCCTCCCCCACTGTTTTCCAATGTTTTCACTGGAGGGCAAAATTTTACTAATCTTTTTGGAGACCAGGGCTGCTTGCTGTCAGCCTGCTTTTCTAAGTGAAATTGACTCAGTTTCCCACTTTAACCCCAAATTGGGGCTTGGACCAAGGGAGGTGAGACCTACCCCCTCAGGTACCCTCCCCTTTCAAAATCCATCTCATTTTGCCACTTCCACAACCCCTGCCCCAAGCCTAGGTTTCTGTTCGGTTTTTTTGTTTTTAAACAACCCTGTTCTGTCCTTTTTGGCTTCTCCTAGACCCCTGTAAATAGACCATACCATCAATCAGTATTTCTTGCCCCTCTCCCGCCCCTAGACGTTCCCCGACTCCCCGGAAAGAGCTGGCTGTCACAGTGCCCGGCCCCTGCACTTCACCTAGGCAGATGGAGGGGGCGGAGCCGGGTGGGCGGGTCCTCGATGTACTTCCGGTTTTGAACCGGCAGCGCTCTTGCCCCGCCCTTGGAGGACCCCGTCTCTGTATATAATATATATATGTATGTATTGTTCCTGGTTTTGTACGGACCATGCCCTCTGTCAGTCGTCCCCATAAAAGCAGCCCCCAGAGCCTTGCTGCCTGGTTTCTTGATGCGCTGAAAGGGGGAGAGGGAGGGAGGGATACTAGAAGTTCCCCACCTTTTTCTAGTTTTGCCCAGGACCTAGAGATGATCTCAGTTCCTGTTCAGTTCTCCAGCCTGTCTCAGCAAACTCGCTTGCCACCATTGCCCAGCTTTCGTGGGGTCTCTAGACAGTTTTTCAGGTCTCCCTTTCACAAAGTCTTTCGAGCAAGCCAGAAGATGGACTGAAAGACAACTCCTCTCCCCTGAGAACTGAGGCAGTCTGCAAGACCCCAGAGGTCTCCTGTGAAGTACCAGGAGGACCAAAGATTTCTTAGGATGACCTAGGAGATAACTTTCAGAGCACTGTTGTCCCCAAGGTCACAGAGAATGTTCTTTGGCCCTCCTGGGCTGGCTTGAGAGGCATCATATAGTCCTATCTGCCCTATTAGC
The DNA here is from genome assembly GCF_949786415.1 of Peromyscus eremicus. NCBI lineage: Eukaryota > Metazoa > Chordata > Mammalia > Rodentia > Cricetidae > Peromyscus > Peromyscus eremicus. The sequence goes on from NC_081423.1 coordinate 77,541,145, forward strand.
TAGGTCCCAGTTCCAGGGACAAGTTTTGGTGAGTCCCAGGAGAGAATGTAATGAGCCCTGGAGTATACAGCACAGCCTTTTCTTGTCCAGGGGCTGGGAGGCAATCTTGTGCTTTAGTAGCTTGGACCCCGGGCGAGTCTCATCTTCCCTTCTTCCCATAAGAAACAAAAGTCCCAATCTCCAGATCACTTTGCTTAGCCCCTGGCAACACCAGGGATGAGTGGTCTCCACAAGAACTTCCACTAACAGCCCCTGAGGTAGCCTCTCCCTAGCGGGTAATTCTGTCACAGAACTTGTTCCTGTCAAGCCAAATAGTGGCTTCCTGTTAACTACCCTCAAAACTGGTTCTGCACCTCAGGGCCATATAAGTCCTGCCCAGCTCTGACACCTACCTCACAGTCATCAGGGAACTAGCAATGGCGGTGGCCTCTCAGGACATTCCCTCTCATTGGGCCATCCTTGGAGCATTGGGAGCCCTGGGATGCTGCAGGTAGATCCAGGCGGGGTTGACTTCCATAAGAGATTCCCTAAACGAGGTCTCGGGTCGTCATGCCTAGGTTAGATCATCATCCCTGAACCAGAAACCTACCAAGTCCCCGCTCAGGAAACCTTGCCAAGAAATGAAGCAGCTGGGCTTACTGGGTGGGGGGGGACAAATGGGTTTGTGATAAGATCTGGTCTGATAGGCCAAGCGTCTAAAGGGGAAGACCTGTGGCCTGTACCTACCCTGTGTACTTACTATGTGAGGAGGGGGACCTTTCCTAGATGTTCAAGGGGATGGTTAAATAGCACTTTGTGTTTGAGTGTGTCATATGGCTGAGGACCTTGTGTATGGCTTTTCTGGGAGTTTGTCAGGCCTGAGCTGTGACTTACACACAAAATAAGTCCATTTGGGGGGCTGTCAAGTGGTGTGCGCAGACTGTGATGTTTGTCCTCTTAACTCCCCCAACTCATCCACTGCCATCATCTATTGAGTCCTGGGAATTTGAGCAGATCTGTCACCACCCCAACATTTGCTGCAGAGGAGGGATATCAAATGGATTTTCCCAGATCCCAGCACCTTAGGCCTGAGTAGGAAAAGGGTCCCATTCCAGCACTGAGACACACACACCTCTATTAAGACTCTCAACCTGTGGGTCGTGACCCTTTTGGGGGTCAGACAACCCTTTCACAGGGGTCACCTAAGGCCATCAGAAAAAAAAAAACCAAATATTTACAATTCATAACAGTAACAAACTTACAGTTATGAAGCAGCAACAAAAATAATTTTATGGTTGGGGGTCACCCCAACATGAGGGACTGTATTAAAGGGTCTCAGCATTAGGGAGGTTGAGAACCACTGCCCTAGAGTCTGCCTGCACAGGTGGTCACCAGAGACATTTCCTCCACATGACTCTACAGTCTAACCAGACTTTCAGCAGAATTCGAAGATACCCAGAGGTCCTCCAGCTCTGAGGTGCTCTGAGCTCCACTGATACGTCCTCCCTCAGTTCTAGGGAACTCTTGGCTCACCATGCTGCTGCCCACCCTTGGCAGTCCTCCATTCCCATGAGCCATCAGGCGTTCTCCACCTCTCCGGACTGTACAACTCGCACTAAGGTCATCACTTGCTCCTGAGCAAACCATTTTCTACTTGAGTCTCTGGCCTGTGTATCTCAGAGGATAAGAGAAGCCCCTACCTTACGTTTAATTGGGAGGGCGATGTTAAAGAATCTGAGAAATACGCCTGGTACTTGGTATCTGGTACCAAGTACGCCCTAAGTCTTGCTGCAAGGTAGGTAGCTGGTGATCACACCCACCGCCACCACCGCCACCACCACTGACCTGCCACCATCTCAGGCTCACCAGGTCTAAGTCTGAGCTCATCCACCCCATCCCCTTACCCCCTAGCTCCAGAACTGTCAGGCCCCCAGCCAAGACCCACAGCCATCCTAGACCCGCCTTCTCTCAATTCTTTGTCCAGCCGGCTCCAAACCCTGTCTGTGCCTTCAATTCTACAGTCAGAATTGCTCTCAGCTTGATCTTTAATCTTCATGCCCACTGCTGTCATCTTCCAGCAATCCCTTGAGGCCGGCGCCAGACTTCCGGCTGCCCCCTGCAGTCCATTCTCCACTGGGGTGCCCAACGAATTTTCCTAAAATGCATGTTGAAGCTCCTCCCTCCTAGGTTAGCCTTTTTGGGGGTGGAGGGCGGGGTGGGAAGCAAAATGAATCAACCCTCCAGCTCCAGCTCATTTTCCCCGCTGGTCCATCCACCCAGCAATGTTCATGAGCAAGTCTCCCGTAGCCTGGCCTGCAGTAGCCACACACCTCTAGGAATCCTCCCTGTGCCCTACTCCAGTGCCTCGGGTGCACGCCCCCTCCAGAACTTGAAGTGTCTTTTTCATTCCGGCACCCACAGCTTTCAGTCTTGGGAAATCCCACTGGGCTGAACCCCGACAGCACTGGACCAGGTTTGTTCTGTTCCACGGTGGTCCCCCTCCAGCTTCCGCGCCCAGGCTGGCTGCTCAGCGGATGCTTGTTGAATAAAAGAACGAGAGAATTAGGAGCCCTCACAGACCCTGCAGAGGAGGCGGAAAGCCCCGTGCCTCCCGAAGCCGACCGCCCCCACACCCCCCCACCCCACCCCTGTCGCTTCGCTGCTACTCGCCGGCTCCTAGCGCGCAGACTCCCTAGCGCCGCGTCTCCGCGGGTCCAAGAAGTAGCGGCGCAATTGGGATCCCTGGCCCCGCCGCGGGCACCCGCCGCCTCCTCCCCGCGGTCCTTGCGGCCTCCGCCCCGCCCGCCCGCCTCCTCCTCCTCCCTCCCTCCCTCCCGCTCTTTGTCTCCCGGGCGACCGGCATCCCCACAAGCGCCCCCCGCATTGCCTGATCCCAGGCGACCCCCACGGACCTAGCCACCGCGACGCTGCACAAATCCGCCTGTGGCGCGAGGGTCCTAGATCCGCGGGGCTTGGCGGGGGCGGGGCGGGAGGTGGCTCTCTGGCTCTCAGGCTCTCTCTCTCTCTCTCTCTCTCTCTCTCTCTCTCTCTCTCTCTCTCTCACACACACACACACACACACACACACACACACACACACACACACACACACACACACGTACACGCACGCACACACGGAACATCCTCCCGCCGTCAGGTTTCCCTGTCCAGCCCCGCCCGCGCCTCCTGCTTCCCGCAGACCTTTCTCCCTGCATCCCTACACACCTCGCCTCTCCATTCTTTCCGGCTCTGGGACCCTCCCCTCCGATCCCCCCTACAACACTCCGGGATGGAGCGACTCGAGCCCGCCCGGAGCCCCCCGCGGCCGGGGTGAAAGTCTTCCGCCCCTCTCCCGCCCGGTACTCGCCTCGAGCACCATGGGCCTGAGGGGTTCCCGGGGCGCTGGACGCTGAAAATGACGGATGCTGGAGGTGAGGGGCCGGGACCCCTAGGGTGGAAGGGGAAGCGGGGCCAGAGACTGCTGGACTCAAGGTGAGACCCCCGCAGGGTGGCTAGATGAATATAAGCCACAAGGGCCTTTCTTCCTCTATCCCTAGGGAGACCTCACTGGACCGGGGAGCTGGGCTGTCGGGAGGAAACTGAAATAGGATTTGTGTCCCTAATCCCCTTCCTCCTGCCTGAGGAAATTAATTTTTAAAAAAGAAAAGAAAGAGGAAAAAGAAAGAGAAACTGGTGTGGGGGCAGGGGGAGAGGCCTTAACTCCTTCCTACCCGGGCAGTTGGGCCGGTGGGTTGGAGAAACTGCTCTACCCTCTGTGATTAGGGAGAGGGGACTCTATGATTGGAGTAGGTGCCCTGTCCCCCAACCCCATCTTCCGTGGCGCTTTGATGGCTTGTCAAACTCCTGCGGACTGCTCCAAGCCTGGGCTGGCTGAAGGCTGGTGCCATGGGAGGGGCACGGCCTCCGTGGCTCTACAATTGCTTCCCCCATGCCAGCCTGCCGGGCACCCACTTCTGCGACTTGTCAGCTGCCTCTCCCCCCCCCTCCCTTTCCCTCTCCCCCTCTCTCCCCACTCTTCTACTTGGGCCCCCTTCTCGCCCCTGGCTTGTGGGGCAGGTTCTGTTCTTCTCTCACCCCATGGTGGGGCCTCGGGCTGCCCAGCTGCTTTTCCTGAACCTCCTGGGTCTGCTCTTTCTTGATCTTTCTTCTCAGCTCCCTGTGGGCTCAGTCTCCACCTCTGGGTCCGCTAGTTGCTCCTTCTGCTCCAGTCCCAGGTTGTATACCTTTTGTTTTGCTTCTCCTTCCCCTGGGCTCCAGGTGGCTTGGAAATCACCTGCCTTCCCTTTTCCCAGAGAATGGTCAGAGGTCACTAAGGGTCCTCTAGGAACTGGTAGCTGTTGGGGAAGGGAGTGGTCTGGTGACAAGGGACCCAAAGGTTGTCCAAGGGAACAGGTTTCGTTTCCACCCTTGTGTAGCTGAACACCTGTGAGTGACAGGGTGTGTGTAGGAGTGAGAGGCTGGGTGAGGCTGGGTATCTAATTTTCCAAGGCTGGGTTTTGGGTGGCTGGGGCAGGTGATCTCCAGGGTATTACGCTTCCATGGAGTTTTCACATGGGATAGTGCAGAAAGCCCCCCCCCCCCCCACACACACACACAGTTACAGGAGCAGGCCATTAAAGACAGAGATAAAGGAAGCAGTTTGTGCTGAATCAGGATGGGCTGAGTCTGAGCTGGAGGCCCCAGTCCACCCAAAGGGGCTAAAACAGTCCTCGGTGCACATCAGGGCCTCTCCCCTGGACTGGAGCCTTCAGTAAAGAACATGGGCTGGTCTTCTCCGTGTTGTCTGCAGAGAGCAGCCATTCTGGTGGGAAAAGCAGCTCCTGTCCTGAGTCTCTAGTCTGTGAGGAGAGCACATGGCTCGTCTGAGAAGGAGGGATAAGACCCAAGCAGGAAACCAGTAAAGTATGAAAAGGTCTCCATTCCTCAGGGATTGGGGAAGTAGCTTTCAAACAGTGTAGACAAATGGGGGTTGAGAGGTGGGGCAGGGGGAGCCCAACCTAAGACAACAGTCTGGAGAAGGGGCAGCTGGACCCTAGCCAGAGCAGGCTTTGTGATCCAATGAAGAGAGATAGTTTATGTTGAGGGCCGACCTATGTTCTCATCTGGCCTCCTGGGCCAGGAAGGAATATTCTAGATCTTGGCTACTAGTTCTCAGAGTTCAAGGATGGCAAAGGGGTCCTTGCTGAGCCATTGCTGACCTCTCCCATATGGCATGTTTTGGCCCAGCTCCAAGCATCCCTGAAGCCTAGTGGAGGTGGTTTTAATGCTCGCCTTAATCCTAGCCAGTGCAGACCAGCTCCCCTCCCTCTACCCCAGGCCTCCCCCGAGAGTATCCTCATGAGCGACACCGAAACTGCAGGTCATGCCTCTAGGATAGGGCTGGGAAGCAGGAGACTGGGTCAACATCTGCTTCTGAGCTATTGTATATTAAGGTTCACCTATAAAGTGGGGGATACCAAGATGGCAAGCCAAGCCCAGTAGCTCATAGAGACATGATGTCTGTGAAGTGTGTGACATGATAGGAGAACTAGAGGGCATGTGGTCCAGTCCAGTGAGACCAAAGAATTCAAAATAACTGGAGATTATGTCTCAGCCATCCAGTGTCTCCCTGCCCTGAGCCCTCAGTGGCCCCTATGCTCCCTCTGTGCTCCCTCCCTCCATCCCTCCATCCCTCCTCTCTTTTAATATTTTTTTATTTATTGTATATGAGTGCTCTGCCTGCATGTACGCCTTTATGCCAGAAGAGTGCATCAGGCCCCACTATAGATGGTTGTGAGCCACCATGTGGTTGCTGGGAATTGAACTCAGGACCTCTGGAAGAGCAACCGGTGCTCTTAACCACTAAGCCATCTATCCAGCCCCTTCCCTCTCTTATCCGTGTCTTGTGTACCTGTTAGGAAGGCCACCCGAGGTGTTTCTGATGCATTTCTCCTCTTTCCCTTCCTTCCTTCCTGCTCTTCTTGCTTCCCACAACAAAACAAAACAGATACCTAACCCAAACAGCAGCCCAACTCTGCCCATCCACACTCCTTCCCGGAACAGTCTGAATGCGTCAGAGATGTTCTGCTGTGAAGACTCAATGCCCTGTTGCATCTGTGAGTCTGTCAAGCACTGTGAGAGCTTGGATTCTGTCTGAAACAGTGAACGGCCCTGCTGGTGATGCCAGCTTCCCACACAGTTCAGAAAAGCAGGTGGCGAGGGCCCCAGTGATGGAGGAGGAAGAGCTGGATGGGATGATGGATGGAAGATGGACAGCTGATAGATGCAAAGATGGCTAGATGTATGGATATAATAGATGTTGGATGGATGGATGGATGGATGGATGGGAGGAAGGAAGGGAGGGAGGGAGGAAAGGAGAGAAGGACAACAAGCAGATAAATAGAAAGCTAGGTAGGCAAATGGATGGAAGAACCTGGGTTTTAAATCTGTACCTGCCATTAATTGCTGCGAAATCTTGGGCCAGCCACTTCCTCTTCTGTCTCTGTGTAAAACGAGAGCTCGGGCTTTACTAACCTCCGTGACTTCTAGATTTGATTTGAACAGTTGATGATGATGATGGAGGCTTTCTGGGGGGAGCAGGGGAGCTAGTGATTGGAGAGCCTAAGGCAATGCAGAGACCTATGTGAAGTCAACAGCCAGTAGTAGTTAGACTCCTGGCTGGCTTGAGTCTGTGCCCTGGAGTGGCTTTGCTCTGACTTTCCTGCTAATGTCTCCTGCCTCAGCGCTCACAGGCTTCTCTTCCAAGGACCAAAGGGAGAGTTCTAAGGAAAGGAAGACAGTGAGTGGGCGGGAATCGGGAAGCTATTGACTTTACTGCCACAACCAACTTGAACCTCTTATCCAGGTTCTCTCTCTCTCTCTCTCTCTCTCTCTCTCTCTCTCTCTCTCTCTCTCTCTCTCTCTCTCTCTCTCCTTTTTATCCTTCCCAGCTCTCTTGAGTCATGGCTTCGTCAAAGCTCCGAGAACCTGTGGATGAAGTTTTTGGTAAGTTCTGTGTGACTTTGTGTCTAGCGGTAGACCTAGCCATGGGGCCCTTCCTTCATGTCTACTGAGCATGGCATGGGATAAGGGCAGATAGGGCACTTCAAGACATGGTGTGCAACTGATCTCACATGCAGGGTATCCTTTGATTCTAAAATTATGTTAGTTGTACAGACAAGGGGTGTAGGATGCAGAGTGCTGATGTGACTTGCTTTAAAGATCACATGGAGGGGGTTGGAGATTTAGCTCAGTGGTAGAGCACTTGCCTAGCAAGCACAAGGCCCTGGGTTCGGTCCTCAGCTCCGAAAGAAAAGATCACATGGAGGCTAGTGAGATGGCTCCGCAGATAAAGGCACTAGCTGTACAACCTGCCTTTGATTCCCGTAACCCACATAAAGGATGAAGGAGAGAATCGGCTCCACAAAAGTTATCCTCTGCCCTCCATGTGTACTATCACACACACACACACACACACACACACACACACACACACACACTATAATAATAATTTTAAAAAATAGCATCAAAGCATGGAGACTTGAGTTCAGTCCCAAACAGCCACATAAAAACGGAGCACAAGCCGGGCGTGGTGGCACACGCCTTTAATCCCTGTACTTGGGAAGCAGAAGCAGGTGGATCTCTGTGAGTTTGAGGCCAGCCTGGTCTACATAGAGAGTTCCAGGACAGCCAGGGCTACACAGAGAAACCCTATCTCAACAACAACAGCAATAATAATGAAACTGACATAGCCGTGCACGCCTGTAATCCTGGTGCTGCCACAGGAAGGCAGGATTCCTGGGCTTGCTGGCCAGCCAGGCTAACCGCTTTAGGTTCAGCGAGAGTCCCTGTCTCAAAAACTCAGATGGAGAGGGATTGAGGCCATCAACCTCTGGCTTCTATGCACACGTGCATATGCACTCACACACATATGCACCCAGAGAATGAATGAAAAAATAAATAAATCGCATGACAAGTTAGCAGCAGAATTGGGCTAAACCTCTGTCTACTCCAGTTCAGACACCATACATTTTCTCCAACTTACATATATAAGTGCCTGAGATATCTCTCTCTCTCTCTCTCTCTCTCTCTCTCTCTCTCTCTCTCTCTCACACACACACACACACACACACACACACACACACACACACACACAGGGCCTCCATGTCTCTGTCTGCCCATGCCTTCAGCATCCACTGGTGTCCACATATACACTACCATTTAGAGAGGCAGAGCTGTCAGTGGGTTCTGTGGCTGTGTTGTGGACAAGCTGTCCTCCAGCTAGATTTGAGTGGGTGACTCCTGTGTGTAACTCCCAGGGGCTCCTTAACGTGGGTGCCAGAGGGCTCCAGCTTCTCCTGCTTCCTCCCATCTCTGCCTTTCTCCTCTTCCTCCTTGCCGTCGCCACTGGCCCTGGTCATGCCAGCAGTGTCGTCTCAGTGCTTCTGGGAACACTGCTCCTTCCCAGCCCCCACCCCCCACCCCGCTCACACCCCCCACCCCCCCACCCCACCCCCGGCAGCATTTCTCCATCTCTGAGGCTGGCCCTACACAAGTCCAGCCTAACCTTGGCAGGTCCACAGAGGTGAGCTTCCCTTAGTGGGGGGAGGGCTTTTCTGTCTCCTCTCGCCCCACCTCCCACCCCATGCTCCTCACCAATCCTTTCTTGTTTTCCTCCTGTCTGCTGAGGTAGCTGGGCACTGCCTGGAGTGCTTCCTCATAAGAAAACAATTAAATATTCATCACTCCCACTGCCCAGGGCCCAGAGCGGGAGGCTGGGAAGGGAACAGATGGAAGGAGGGTTTGAGGAACCCTGGTGAGACTGGGCCCCACTTTGCTTTGTACCCCCCACGCCCTCGGGAGACCCTTTGCTCTCCAGACTATGGGTAATACCCATGTTGCCATGTGGAGCAAGGACCCATCACCCTGACGCAGATGGCTGGATACCAGCTGGGTGCAGGCCATGGAGAGGAAGTCAGAGCGCTGGCCCAAGGGCCAGGAGACCTGGACACTACCTTTACTCCCTCCACACAACTGACCAGACCTCTCTTGTCCGAGTTCAGTTTCTCCACCCTTAAAATGAGGGCTTAGACACAATGTTGCCTCCTTCTCTGTTCAGAAATCGCACAGCTGATGTATCTGATACTTCCAAACAAGCCAGCCTGCCTGTCTTTGACCCCAGCTAGCTCTTACCAGCTCTATGCTCTTGGGCAAATTAAGGCTGCCCTGGGGATCCTGAGTTTCTTCCTCTGAGATTGTAGGAGGTTTCAGTGACCGGTAATTGTGAAGCACTTGGAGCAGTGTGAGCTATTACCGGCTCCGGGCTGCTTCCAGGGAACCGGGATGCTCTTCATCAGGACCCAAGTGAGTCACATCTGGATCCAAAAGAGCAGTCCTGACAGTAGCTGTCCCCTCCCAGCCCCTCACCACACCCCTGGACAAATGCCTCGGCCTCTGAGTCTACCGTCTTCAATCAGGCTGTTCCTGGCTGTTCCTTGACACCTCAAACCCAGGGCTACACCATTCCCTCTCCTTAGAAAATCTCCTCTGGCCAGGCAGTGGTGGGTGGTGCCGCACACCTTTAATCTCAGCACTCATGAGGCAGAGGGAGGCAGCAAAATCTCTGAGTTTGAGGCCAACCTGGTCTATAGAGCAAGTTCCAGATCAGCCAGAACTACACAGAGAAACCCTGCCTTGAAAAACCCCAAATCTCCTTATGGCCTGCAACCAAATCTGAGGCAGTATCCCTGGTCGCTATTGTTTTCTTGTCCATTCAGGACAGTTCCTTTTCTTTCTTTAAGAGAGTATCCACTAGGCACCTGCTGTGGGCCAGGTGCTGTCCAGTGCCCGTGGTACAGTCATAGACGGAAAACTCTGTGCTTATGGAGCTGAAAGTCTCATAGGTGGAAAGAGGCAAGCTTAAATAAGAAAGGTATTCGGATGCCAGAGAGTGATGTGTGATACAGGAAAAGACAGGTATGGCACTCTGGAGTATATAGGGGAGGGTGTTATACATGCCAAGACTTTGAGGCGCAGACTGGGTGGAAGGAGCGGATGGAGGCAGAAGCACAGGGAGGTGAGGAACACAGACTGAGTCTCGAAGGCTGCCGCCGGGAGAACTTTGGCTCTGCCTCTGCCTGAGATGGTTCTGAGCAGGGGAGTGACAGAGCTGACACCCCATAGCATTAGGATCATTGGCTGATGTGCTGGAAAACACTAAACGTGACCAGAGAGCAGGAGGCCACACAACAGCAGGTGTGAGGTGACAGGGACCTAGACCTGGTGCTCCTCTCCCCGCCCCTGCCCTTCTTTCCCCCTCCTCTCCCCTCCTCTTTCTCACCCCTCTCTGTATGTGCACACAAATGCGTGTGTAAACTCACCGATAAACCTAAGAGCTTGGGCTGTAGAGTGGGCAGTTTAGAGTAGGTACGGCTCTTGTAAAGGACCCGAGTTCAGTTCTCGGCACCCATGGTCAGGCAGCTCACAACAGCCTGTAACTCCAGTTCCAGAAGGATCCAGTTCCTTCTGAACTCTGAGGGTATCTGCATTCAAATGCATATACCCCCCCCAACAAAGATAGCTAAATAATAGTTTTAAAAAATTAGAACCTCAGACATCCTCAGAAGTAGAGAAAATAACACAATGCACCCTGCCGTGTGCTCAAGTTCTGGTCCACCTCCACCATGCTCACCCCCAGCCAGGCTTGCATCACCCTCCGCCATTCTTCACCTCCATTATTACCCTGGATCGTTTTGACTCTCATTGAAAACAGTCTCAGGCTTCCCCTCTGTATTTCAACAGGACTAGCTATTTTGAGGGCGGGGCTAACAGGAATACAGCTAAACTCATTTGTTAGAAAGGGGGTAAGGTGGCGGGGGTGGGGGGAAGGAGAGTCAAAAAAGACCCAGGGTTTAGCTTGAGTAGCAGGAAGGATGGAGCCCACTGTTTACCAGGATAGGGAGACCAACCAGGAGGAGAGCCATGGGAAAAAAGAAAGGCTGTGAACTGAAGACCCTGCTGAATATCCAGCAGAGGAGACAAGGAGCAGCGAACATGTGGGAACGGGGTCTAGGAGGGCTGAGGGAGAAGGGTAGCTCAGAGCTGTCCGACTCGGATGACTTGGGTAGACCATTGATTGGCTTAGGAGGTAACAAGTCTGATTAAGGCAATCCAATGAGTGTGTGAGTGAGTGTGTGTGTGTGTGTGTGTGTGTGTGTGTGTGTGTGTGTGTTAGACAGGGTTCTCTGTGTAGCACTGGCTGTTCTGAAACTAGCTCTGTAGACCAGGCTGGACTTGAACTCAGAGATCCATCTGCCTCTGCCTCATGAGTGCTGGGATTAAAGGCAAAAGGGTGTGCTTTTATGGGTTATGTTTGGCTGAGGCACTGGGTTTGGGGGCTGGTTTGTGGGTTCCCTGGCAGGGGCTTCTGTGCTCAGGCTCGGTATTTAGTGGAGGAGTCAGGGCTGGGAATAGACCAAGTGGCCGTTAAGTAGGGGTACCTTTGGCATGTCTACAGATGAGAGAGGAGCAGGCAAGACGAGTGGGTGTGAAGTATGGAGTGGGGGGGGGGCAGAGGTACTAAGCAAGGGGTGAACAGGAACGAACTGACCCATCCTGAAGCCCGGGAAGACCCCAGTACCAAGGTCAGGGCCAGAACAAGATGCTCTGTACCAGGCAGGCAAACAAAACGTGAAAGTGTGACCACGGAGTACTTTCTGCACAGCCCAGGAGGTGCCGACTCCCCCCAGCTTCTAGCAGGGTCTAGCACTGGACGGTAGAGCCCAGGACCCAAGAGACAAGCTGTAAGGGCCTATGGGAGCTTTGCTCCTGAGACTGACGTTGGCGTGTGGGCGCCCCTCTTCCTCATGCTATCCTTAAATACAGTCCTGAGTGTGGCACAGCAAGATCGTGTCCCCAGGAGGGTCCCTTTCTGGAGCCACACCCCCAGACCCCAGACTGTTACTAGCCAGTGGCTCCAGTCAGTCATCACTTACCTTCTTGAGTCCTAGTTGGCTCGGCTGTAAACGTATTCCAAATGCTGTAGCCCGCCATCGCCAGGGAGCTCTGAGGAGGAGAGTGATGTGTGTGCGTGTGTGTGTGTGTGTGTGTGTGTGTGTGTGTGTGCGCGCGCGCGCACATCACACTGGGTGCATGGCAGATTCATCCCGGTGGTCCCCACAGAGCTACTTCCTGCCACCCAGAGGTGCCATCCCTACTCCCTACTTCCCACCCATTTCAATGCTTGCCAACCCTCACCCAGACTTTAGGATCCAGGCGGGTGTGCCTCCTCTCCGCCTGCTTCTGTGAATGTCTGCACAGAGCTCAGCCACGCCCACGGGAGGGCCAGGCATGTTGTGCCGCGTGCAGGCACTAGCAGGTGGGGTTGGGAGTCCTACAGCCCTGGTGGACCGCACCCCCAAGCAACCAGCTGAATGTCTGCGGTGTGAGGCAGGGTGGCCGTCTGAGGTGGCTCTGGTCTCTGTTCGCAGACCTGGACTTGGCCGTACCAGAGACCACCAGACTGGACAGCAGCTTACACAAAGCCCGGGCCCAGCTGTTGGCCAAGGGCCGGAGACACCGGCCTTCCCGCTCCAGGCTACGTGACAGTGCCAGCTCTGCCGAGGATGGTGAAGGCTCCGATGGGCCCGGAGGCAAGGTTGGGGTAACACACACGCACTCACGTCTTGCCCCCTGGATCACCATCACCCCCTTCCAGGGAAGTGCGCCCCCAGAGATCTGACAGTCATCCACCCCAAGGTCAGCTAGCCGTTCACTTCTGGCTCCCGTACCACTGTAGAAAAAGTGTTAGCCCATTTCACAGACGAAGAAGTGGAGAGCCGCAGGAATCGGGGTAACCCCGCCGTTAGCAAATGAAGCAGGATATCCTCACTTCATGTGATCACCCATTTCTCCCCTGTCACTGCTCAGGCACTCCTCATCCCCTGGCCCAAGGAACCCACCCTTCCAGGCCCCAGGGAGTGAGGAGGGGGCGCTGGATGAGCGGCTGCCCTTCTTCTAGGTGACCGACGGCTGCGGTAGCCCCCTGCACCGGCTGCGCTCGCCTCTGCACTCGGGCCCCGGCTCCCCCGCCAGCGGCTCCTTCTGCCTGGAGCCCCCCGGCTTGAGGCGCAGCCTGGATGAGGACGAGCCGCCGCCCTCGCCCCTCGCCCGCTACCGGCCCCTGCACAACGCCGCCTCGCATGAGGGCCTTGCGGCCACCTCCGGCTCGCCTCCGCGCTCCGCACCCTCCTCGGACAGCTCCCCCAGCTTCGTGCGCCGCTATCCCCGAGCAGAGCCGCACAGCGAAGGTGAGCCCGGCAGGCGCGACGCCCCCTGCGGGCGAGCACGGGAACTGCAGCTTGGCCAGCCGGTATGGTGGCTACTTGGGAAGTGGAAGGATGGCCAGCAGGTTCCATTCTTCATTTACAGAAGCTCACTACATGACAGACATCTCTGGGACCAAACAGAGCAGTGACACAGTCCTTGGCCTCTGGGGACGTGTAGCTTAGGAAAGAAACAACCAAACCACCCCGTAATTAACATATAGTTACAAATGTAATAAAAGCTATGGGGGGGGCAGGGGGGACGGGACACACGCACAGTTGCTGAAGAGTCTAGCCTGACCTGAAAGGCTTCCCTGAGGAGGTGACATTTGAGCCAAGATTGAAAGGCTAGTTAGAAGATGGCCAAGATAAAGTCAGTAGTATACCTAGCATGCAGGAAGCCCTGGTCACAGCACACCACATATGGTGATGTACTCTGGTAATTGCGGTACCCAGGAGGTGAGGACAGGAAAATCAGGGGTCCAAGGCCACATAGGGAATTCCAGGCCAGCCTGGGTTTCATTGAGACCCTGTCTCAAAAACAAATGAAAACAAACATTCATAGCCCTATTTTCTCAGTTATAAAGTGCTTTCACACTTTTGCTTTTTTTTGTTTTTTTGTTTTGTTTTATTTTTCAAGACAGGGTTTCTCTGTGTAGTTTTGGTGCCTGTCCTGGATCTCGCTCTGTAGACCAGGCTGGCCTCGAACTCACAGAGATCCGCCTGGCTCTGCCTCCTGAGTGCTGGGATTAAAGGCGTGCACCACCACCGCCCGGCTTGCCTTTACAGTTTGTAAAAGGCAAAAGCCTGGGCTCCTATTAGATACTGTAAAATGGGCATGTCTCTATGTTTGAAATGATGGGGAACTCAAAAACAGAGAGAGTGTCTTCTCCTGGGTCACACAGCTAGTGAAGAACCCCAGAGCCAGATGGTCTAATTCTAAGTCAAGAAATGTCTACCACCCCACATGGGCAGCAGCAGGAGGCAAGCAAACCACCACCACTTCAGTTTTTTTCTTCCCACTCTTCTAAAGATGACAGCCGGGATGCCAGCCCCCCTGAGCCTGCCAGCCCCACCATCGGCTTGGACAAGAAGACTCGCAGAAAGTTCCTGGACCTGGGGTGAGTGGGGGGCAGGTCTTGCATGGGTCCTTGGAGCTGCTGGGGTCTGAACATCACAGTGGGCAGGTGTGCTCCATTCCCCTTGCCTCCTTACAGGGTCACTCTCCGCCGAGCTTCCACCAGCAAGAGCCGGAAGGAGAAGGGTAGCAACCGCCTGTCCATGGGCAGCAGGTGAGAGGCACCCGCGGTACCCACCCACGGCTCCCATCCTCTCCTGGACACCCACACCATGCTGGATGTTTTCTCCACAGGGAGTCCGTAGAAGGTTCTGGAAGGACAGGGAGCTCCCCGTTCCTGCCCTTTTCCTGGTTCACAGACAGCGGCAAAGGCTCTGCTTCCTCAGGGAGCACCACCTCCCCAGCCTGTTCCCCCAAACATGAGGGCTTCAGCCCCAAGAAGTCAGCTTCCCAGGTAAGCCCGGGTCTTTGTTCTTCTCCTTCCCTCTTATCATCGGCTCTCCCTTCCGTCTGTCTTCTTGCCCCCTGAGGCAGTTTTACTCTGTAGCCCAAGAGTGTGCCGTGCTTGCCAGTGGAACCCCAGGACTTTCTTGTCCCACACTGGCTTCCAGCCTTAAGACAAGGACATAC
Source organism: Peromyscus eremicus (assembly GCF_949786415.1). NCBI lineage: Eukaryota > Metazoa > Chordata > Mammalia > Rodentia > Cricetidae > Peromyscus > Peromyscus eremicus. The sequence continues at coordinate 77,556,154 of NC_081423.1, forward strand.
TTCATCTGGGCTTGGACTGGGACCTAGGTTTTTCTGGGACCCATCATGTCCCTCCACAGAGTCACCTAGTGACTCATGACTTCCATCTTCTCTGGCTTCATTCATTCATTCATTGGCTCGTGCATTCGTACCCATTCACACTGCTTCCTCCACTCGGCACTGGTGTGGGAGCACCGAGTCCCTGCTGCTCACTCTGAGGCCCCCTTGTTTCGAACTCTTCTGCCTCAGTCAGGCCTGGACTACACCATCAAGAGCTGGCCACCTGCATGGTGGGACATTTTTAGAGACAGAGAGATGAGCAGGTCCCCCACCTAGTGCTCTGAAAGCTTCAGACCCCAGGAAACGAGAACCATCCACACAAGCAATACTAATGTCTCCATATGCTCACAGGCGGCTAGACTTCACGGAGCCCAGGACTCATGCGTGGCTTTCACTGTGATGTAGGCAAGGCAGGCATTATTATCTGCACTGTAAGCAAATGAGGCCCAGAGAAAAGGGGCTTGCTCCCAGATGTGCACAGATGTGTGTGGTGCCAGGACTTAGGAGAATCATAAATCTCGGGGTTCAGGGGAGACCCTTCTGATGTGCAACTCTGTCCTTTGACCACCGGGCAGCCTTCCTCAGTCCCTCCCTTCTTTCCTTTGTGCTGGTCCCAGGGGACACCCTGCTGAGTGAGACACAGAGATGGGAGGCCAATGAGGGTACCCACCAGCCGGGATGCAAGAGGCCTAGGAGAGGGCTTCCATGTAACAGGGACACGTGACCCAGCCTTGGGGAAATCCTGGTGGACCACCTGAAGGCAGCAGCACCTAGCCTCCTCCACTCCTGTTAGTCCTTCTGCTCGACTCAATGCTAGCACCAGCTCCTCTGGGTAGCCAGCTCCCTAGAGGGCTCAGGTCCTAGTGTGTCCCTTGAGTCATCACAGCCTGTGTCTGGGTTCATGGTCAGGAGCACGGAACAACTGCTGGTGTCTAGTCCACTATTTCAGGTCCATCTGGTCAAGGTGATGGGCTGGGGGGGGGCGGGTAGGTGAACTTGCCCCTCAGCACACATCCCTTTCTGTCCAGGAATCCACCCTGAGTGATGACTCCACCCCTCCCAGCAGCAGCCCCAAGATCCCCAGCGGTCCTCGACAGGAGTCCAAGTGCTCCTATCCCTACCACACGCTGTCCCAGTCTTCGGATGAGGTGAGTCAGGCTAGCCTTCGGACCTGCTGGGGACCTGGCCACAGGCCGGGCTCCCTTGACTCTCCCCGTCTCTACCACAGTTCCTGGATGAGTCCCTCCCCACCATACAACACTGGACCAGCCAGCAGGTGGGCCAGTGGCTGCGCAGCCTCAACCTGGAACAGTATACTGCCGAGTTTGCTGCCCGACAGGTGGACGGGCCGCAGCTCCTGCAGCTGGATGGGAGCAGACTGAAGGTTGGTCAGGGTGCGAGATACGCCAGATTGAGGTGGCCTTCCAAGATAAGGACCCCCTTTGTCCTGACTTTTGGCCCTGACTTGTCTCCTGAACTGACCTGGGATTTCCTCCCCGTCTAGCCGCCTGCGGCCTGGCTTCTGACCTCAATGCAAGGGTCTGACCTAATCTTTGCAGTGTAGTGTGACTCCCCAGTCTGAGTTGAAACTCAAGCCCACCACTTCCATTTGACCTAGCTCCAGCCCAGGTGTTGTTGACCTTGCCCTTTGGACTACCGTCCAATGTTGGGAAGCCAGGCCTCTTTCCTGGCCAGCTCCACGCCACATTCGGTCTCAGAGCCTGATGCTAGGGGTTGTGCTAAGGGGATAGTGTAGAGAGGTAGCTTCCAACACCTGTAGGTTCCTGGGTTTGAAGGACAACCCCACAGGAAATCTTGAAATGGGGAGAGACCTTGCCGCCTAGCAGTGTGACCATGAGCCAATCACTCTCCATCCTGAGGACCTCGGGAGGTTGGGCAGGGTCATGGTACCTAGGTTGAGGATCTGGAGCCAAGGATGGGGCACAGATGGCTTAGTGCCAGTGGTCATCTCTATGATCACTTGCAACCCAGTCCTCTTCCCTTGAGGCCCAGTCCCTAGGCAAAGGCCCTTCTTCAGAGCAGACTCCAGAGGTCTGCGGGGAGTACGTGGGAGGGGCGTTCTGGGCCTCTTCCCTTCATTCTGGGTTTCTTCCCAGAGCCTGGGGCTTAGCAACTCGCATGACCGGGCGCTGGTGAAGCGGAAGTTGAAGGAGCTGGCAGCGGCTGCTGAGAAGGAACGGAAGGCGCAGGAGAAGACCGCCCGGCAGCGTGAGAAGCTGCGGCGCCGTGAGCATGAGGCCAAGAAGAGCTAGGGACGGCTGGCGGGGCTGGCACCCCGGTGCACTTGCAGCCACCTGCATGGGCCTCACCAGGGAAGTAGGGTCTAGGCACCAGGTTCTTGGGGTACAGGACCCCTCTCACCCTGTTTGGACCGAGTCCTCTGGAGGGAGACGCCAGGGAGAGGGCCCAGGAATACACCCAATTTCAAGGACTTGTTTGGCACAGATTTCCAGGGGGAAGCAGGTGGCAGACGAACAGGGCAGAGGCCAGGAACGCAGCAAATCTGGAGCCCGGAGGAGCCCAGTTCAGGCTGAACCTCTTCCCTCTGGCTAGAGTGGAACCGAACAGGAAGTGAGCTCTCGAGAGAGGCCCTACGTGACCAGGATTCCTAGGCTCAGAGAGCAGCCTGGGCATCCCGACGGGAGACAGAGCTGTGTCTCCTCAGCTCTTGAAGGTGGCTGTGTGGTGGGAGAGCAGCTCTCCCCAGAGAGGCCAGTGGGCACTGCAGCAGTCTCACTCAGGGTAGATTCCCAGACACCTCCTCCGAGTGGAGAAGAGGGAGCAGTGTGGGGGTGGGTGGGGGTAAGCTGGCCTCTGTGAGGACTGCAGGAGGGGGGCAGGGGGCTCTTCCTCTCCCCTTCACTACCCTGCAGGTTCCAGCGGGCAGGATGGCACTGCTCCTCTCCACTGGGTCAGGAGTGGGTCCTTGACCCCTTCACAGAGCTAGAATCCACTTCCTCAGAGAGTACTTGAGCCTTCTCTGGGGGCAGGATAAATGGGAGCTGCTGGGGACCCGGGACATTTCCCCCGACTAGTGCCTAGGTGGCACTGAACTGGTGACTTATGTCACCCTAGCCGGGCAGAGGCACAACCTGAGGGTGGCCTGGAAGCTGCTGGATCAGAAAGGTCCATCAGCTCCCCAGGTGCCCTGGGGTGTGTCAGGGCCTCAGTGGGCCAAGAGCAGACAAATGTTGCTGGCTCAGGTTTGCCAGGCTACAGGGAGGCCTGGGCCAGCCCTGGGTGGGTCTGGCACATGTCCTTTGTAGGCTATGTTCAGAGGTAGAGGGTCCAGTTGCCATGCTGACCCAGCTTCTCAGGTGCTGGTCAGTTGCTACTGGGCCCAGGAGGTTTCTGAGGAGAAACTCCCATCCCTCCCAGCTTCCTGGAGGGGCGGACAGGACCTGCATGCTAACTCCCTCTCTCCTGCCTGGGGAAGCGGCTGAAGGCCAGGGCCCTGTGCTTGGGCTGAGCCATCTGTACTGGGAGAGGGGCCTCAGAGGGAAACTAAGGTATAGGGGCATTGGCACTATCTAGACTGGGTGGGGAGGGTGGAGGCCCTACTGCCCCTAAAGCTGTCAGGGGCCAAGTGTGCCCCACCTGCATGTGAAGGGGGAAGATGGTTCTCAACTTCTTTCAATAAATATTTACCATACACCAATGATCTTTCTGTCTGGGACAAGTGACTAAGCTATGCCTTGAATACCACTGGGCGATGGGGTGTCAGGTGTTCTGAGGGGATGGCCCCGCCTTGTGGTGTACTCAGGTTACCAGCTAGGACAGGTCCTGGGTACAGGTGATCCTAGAGGACCAGTCTTCACAAGTGTGCATGTGTGGACTCCCCCTCCCCCAGCAAGGCAGCCAGGCACCAGTCTCATTTCATCTATTTACTGTGGATGTCACTGTCACCGTCCCAGCCACTGGGAGGGGCACACAGCTTTAACCCCTGTGTGCGGAGGGGAAGGGGGAGGGGGAGGCATTTGAGATTACAAAACCGACTATGTACATGGGGTGTCCTGGGGATGAGTCACCTGCGCACACACGGTGGGCACAGGGGGGTGGGGTCTAAAGCTCAGGCAGGACAGGGTGGGTGTACACTGGGCAGGGGAGGTGTGCATGTGAGGACATGCTGGGCAAGGGTTTAGGAAGCATCACAAACATTGCCAAGATCGCCTTGGAATCCTGGTGGGGCGGGGTTACCTCTGGGCTTTCTCAGGTGTCCCCACTTTAGAAGTGGGCCTTGGATGAGAACCACCACCCACTCTCAAGTTCCCAGCTGCAACCTTAATGTCCAGAGTAGCGATAGAGAGGCCGTAGGACTGGGGTCAAGGGTGCACCCCCCACCCCCGCCCCTCCATCCTCTCTCCCAACCTGAGGGCACTCCACCCTTCTTAACGTTGACAAAGAACACAGCCCAGTGTACCTGTACAGGGTGCGGGGATAAGACGAGCAGGGCGGCCCCTCGGAAGGCCAGGACTACGCAGGCAGTGAAGGGGACCCAGGGTCTCTGGTAGGAAAACTGACAGCTCTGGTCTCGGGAGAACGGCCGTGGAGAAGTGTCTCTGGGGCCCCCATCAGGTAGAGCCATCTACAACCTTCAAGCATCACCATGGAGACCAGACTCCAGGGAAACCCCCTAGGTGTCTCCATAGAGACAGATTGGCACTTAGGGACCACCACAGATGGGTCACTGAGATTTCTACAAAGACAGACCTGGCCATTAGGGAGACCCAGCGTCACCCTCTGTACCCCAGGGGATGGGGAAGGTCCCCATGGTGGCTGGATTCAGAGGTGGCAGCATCCTCCCAGGTGCCAGGCAGAGAAGGCCCCTAGCTGACCCGATACGTCGATGTGTTCTTGGGCTCTGTGCTGGGCACACACCAGTCACCGGCCTCCTGGATGGTCTGATAGTGGCGCCAGGCAGACTTGTTGTAGACAGGCAGGCGCTCCACTGAGTCCGTGGACAGGGCCTAGGGAGAATTGCCATCAGCCTCCTGATTCCTCCTCACTCCTCAGCACACTACCCTTTCCCACCTGGGCCCTGATGATCTCTCCCCCTGGCAACCTAACCCATGTCTAAGTCAGCCCCATAACCAGACACTAGCTGAGACACGACCCCAGACCCAGAAAAGCCCCTAAAAGGGTCTGAATCTTCTGTATCTTGCTCTGGTCCATTCCAGAAAGCTGTTCCCTCAAAGGTCATGGAGGTAAAAAGGAGAGAGGGAGGAGGTTGGGCTGTGTGGTCTCTATCAATCACCAGGGCGCATTGCCTCTCAATGGAAGGCCAAGATCTGTAAGGCCCCCTTTCTTCCAAGCCTGAGTCCTCTGAAAAGGGGCTCTACTCACAGACCCTGGAAAACCCTGAAATTCCCTACTGCGTTAGTTTAAAGTTACAGCGCTTGAGGAGCCAAGGCCCAGCTCTGAGTCTGGAGGCAGGATGAGGGCTAGGTAGAACCCTGCTAGCAGCAAACTTGCTCCCCATGGGCCTCACCTTGAGATAGATGACAGCATCTGTCCCAAAGCCCTCCATAGAGAAGAGCTGCAAGTCCCCTTGGAAGTACTTGGCGTAGAGACGGGAAATGGGGAGTCCATATCCAAAGCCAGCCTGCAGATAAGCCACAGGTCAGAAAGGGAGCCGGGGATGCCTGGCTAGGGACAGGCAGGGGTGCTGGAGCAGGGGTGGGGAAGGGTCACTTCCGGAGCAGATGGGAGTGGGTGTCAGGCAGGGGAATTGCAGAGGAAGCAGAGAGGGAAGCTGGACAGGAGAGCTCTACCCAGAGGCCGGGGTGGTCACGAGCACCTTGGAGCCCATTCCCTGAGCCCAGCGCTGCCTATCCACGGGAGGTGGGACAGAGGTGCTGGTGAAGCAATAAAGCGAAGAAAGGGAAGAGAGAACACTGAGGAAAAGTAACAGATAGGCGACGGGCCGATGGTCAGCAGGCAGGGGGCTTTCAGCAAGCAGTGGAGAGATGGGGGGACCAGATTCAGGACAGGAGACCATCACCACCCAGCCATGGGGGAGGGTAGAGCATGCTTAGGAGTTAAGGAAGCAGGAGCCAGGGGGACTGGAGGAAGCCATCTCACCAGCGGGGTACCCCCAGTGCCAGGCTGGGGTGTGGGGGCTGTGGAGTACATGTAGCTGAAGAGCCTCTCAATCTTCCTCAAGGGGACACCCCCACCTCGGTCACTCATCTAGGAGACAAGGGACCAGTGAGATACCCTCCAGGGTTATCGTCTCTACTCCTCACCCTCATCCCTGTGACCTCCCAAGGTCAAGTCAAGGGTCACATACTTTGATGGACAGATCTTCTTCACCCAAGGCCACCATAATCTTGATAGGGGGGAGAGTGAGGCTGGACTCGTGGCTTTCCACAGTGGCCCGCATGGCATTCTGGGGAGGGGATGGAGGACACAGTGAGGGGCGCGCCACCAAAGCTGAGGGCCAAGGGCCGACCCTCCCCGCCTCCCCTGAGAAGGGCAGCCTTCTTACCTTGAAGAGCTCGAAGAGCATGTGGTAGAGGTGGGAAGGGACGTAGACCATGTGAATGGGCTGGTTGGTGTTGGTCGCTGTGGGAATCAAGACCACGGAGAGGAGCACAGCGCAAGGTAACCCTCCACAATCTTATCCAGTGTGACCCTGCGGCCCTCCTTCCTGCAGAGCAGACCTCCCTCCCTCTCCCCACAGCTGTAACTAACACGTGGCTGTGTCCCTTCCAAGCTGCTGTAGCTAGCAACCCTTGAAGGTACAAGTTCAGTCCTGCTTTGCCCAGCTTCCTGGGAGGGGGTTCTGGCTCTAACCACTCCACCTGGGGCTGGCCACCCAGGCATCTCTTAACTAAGCCATTGTGTTCCGGGGAGGTATCCCATCACACATCACTCTCCCCTGGCTTTTGTCCTCTGACCCCATATCACGTCCTTGTTCACTTACAAGGACAATGACATCAGCCTGTCAGTTACAAGGCTTTGAAATTAGCTGCTGTATTTACATGTTCAGTGGTTAACTGTCACAGGTCCCAACCTCCCCAGCACCAAGAATGTAAGCTCTGTGAGCACAAGAGCCTGCCTGCCTGCCTTCTTTACATGCTGCATGTGCCGAGTAATAAGCAGTTATCCAACAAATTAGTAACACAGAACAGCTCCCCTCTAGGGGAACCTGACCCTCCACCTAGCTCCCCTATTCTGGCCTGTCCCCAGTGCTCTGAAACACACACACACACACACACACACACACACACACATATGCGCGCGCACACACACAGGGCTTCATTTGCTTACCATTAACTTCCTGGATCTCTAGGTCAGGTGAAGCCATATAATACTTGTCACACAGGAGCTTGGCCATGTCATAGGCATCTGAGAGGAGAGGGAACCACTCAGGTTATGGGTGGCTGACCCAAGCATGCACTAACATTGGGCATCACCATCATGAAACCCATGGGGACATGCCCCTCCCCCACCCACCCACTGGGAATGGGTCACTCTCTGGCCAGGTAATCTGGGAGGGGTCCCTGGAGCTCCTTTGTGGGCCGGACCTATGGTGGGGGGCTCACCTTTCACCACGTCAGACACGCTGCAGTTGGGGTCGATGCTGCCAATGTGTTTGGGGTGAGCTGGGTTGGTACCCCCATCAAAGATGAGGGCTGTGGGCAGAGGGAAGGAAGGGTGTTGCTGGCTAGTTCACAGGGCCTAGGCCTCTGTCTCCCTAAACATCCCACCCTGCACCTCATCTGTAAGCGCTCTGTAGGCCCGTGCTAGCCACGCCCCCCAAGTCCTGTCTTCTCCCCAGGTCAGGCCTTCCAGAGCCTCTGCGCCCTGCAGCAGCCCTTCCAAAGGCTTCTCCCACAGCACACCCTGTTAAGTGTACTTTTTTTTTTTTTTTTGGACAGGGTATCTCTGTGTAGTCCTGGCTATCCTGGAACTCGCTATGTAGACCAGGCTGGCCTCAAACTCAGAGATCCACCTGCCTCTGCCCCCCGAGTGCTGGGGATTGATGTGGCTAAGCTTGGCCTCAAACATGTGATCCTCCTGTCTCAGCCTCCCAGGTGCTAGGATCAAAGGCATGTGCTACCACACCTGACTTAAACCAGTAACTCTTCAGTTCCTGAATGGTACTCAGGCCTCTGGGCATAGTGGCTGAAGTGCCCCCCCTCCCGCTCCGCTTTCCTGTCAGGGGTGGTGCCCCTCCGTGGCGTGCCCTGCCCGCACCCCTTGCCCTCTCCGAGGCCGCCAGAGCTCACTGTGCTGGTTGATGAGCATGCGGATGGAGATGCGGCTGAGGTAGAAGCGGTCCAAGAAGTACTGAATGTTCTGGTTGGAGACCGGGTCATCGCCGTAAGTGTCCTTGTACTCCAGCACTCCCTGCGCCATGGTGGGCACCACGTCATTGTGCCGGTTCCGGATGGTGACCAGGGCATCGGTGAACCTTCCGAGGAGGCAGACATTTGCCCCTAGCCAGTCTCAGGCTTGGGGGCACCCCCGGCTCTCCTTTATTCTCAACTTCCTTTTACTCTCTTCCTTTTCTCTATCCTTCCCAGCCCCACCGAGGCACAGTGCTCGGCTGCCGGAAGCCCATCCTCATTCTCCCAGCTGCCCACCCATCTTCCTGCTCACACGTAAAGCTCTCAGTTCCTCTGAAGGTCTGTTCCTGAGGGCAGGGTTCCCACATCCGCTCGGCATACTGATAACTGGGGTCTGCATCTCTCCCAACCGACCTGGATTTCCCAGAAGTAGCCTGTCTCCCCCTTTCTTGGGGGTATCCCTGAAGGTAGGGGCCTTTCCCTGCATCCGGCTGGCATTCCATCCTTGGGGCCCTGACCAAGATGTCCTTGCCTGCACCCGCCTTCTTGTCCCTGAAGAGGGTGCTCACTCACTGGCTTAGGGTCCGGTGATCCTCCGGGTCCTTGTCCAGGAATTCCATGATGTCCAGCAGACTCTGGACATACCTGTGTGAAGGTAGAAGGGCCGTGAGCTCAGCTGAGACTGCACAATGCTCCCTCCCACCCCCTCAGATACCACAGTAGGTAGCACACAGAGCTGAACCGGCTGACAATCAACACTCCATCTCGTCGGCTCTAGGTCTCCCTGACAACCTAGTAAGTTGTACAAGGAAACCTTGCATCCGATAGTTCCCTTCCAGCACATTTCTTTGCTTCAGAAGCCTGTAACAGCAACCTTAGGAGGGACCAGAAATCACCCCCTCCTCGAGGCTGCATAGAACAGGGACTGAGGCCCAACTGTACCAAAGGCCACAGTAACCAAGGGCTCAGATATCCACCTGTCTTGCTGAGCACTGTTATAGATTGAGATCCTGGCACCTCCCACAGGGGGCTAAGGCGTCTAATAGACTACAGGTGTATCTGGCAGCTAGCTGGCAAAGGGCCTCTCCCACAGTGATCTGGACCTGCTGAGGGAACCCCAGGTTAGAAAGGTGAGTAGGTGTGGCTAGCTCCGTTCTTAGGTGGGACCCGGGAGGCTCTCACTCTTCCCTGTAACACCAGTGAGCAGGGTGGGTGTGGGTGGGCCCTGCTGTCTACTCCACCTATAGTCTTGGCCAGAGGGCCAGGTCTGCTCTCTGACTAGGAAAGGTTAGTAAACAAAGCAGAGCCAGTGAATTGAGTGTCTACATATGAGGTGGGTCTGCCTGCAGCAGCAGATGGGGCCAATCTGATACCACTGACCCCTTGCCCCACTGAGGTATGATCTTAGCTTCCCCTACAGATAGGCCCAGCCTGTAGCTTGTTCTGGAAAGGTGAAAGTACCAGCCTCCCTCTGTTCCCTATGACAGAAACACTTCTGGCCTAAGGATGGGAGGGGCTACCTGGAGCCCTGTCAGGGAGAACTCTTGAGGCCCAGCAGTGTCTCTCGAGGAGACACTAGGTCAGGACCTATTCCAAAGCACTCAGCCCTCTAAGAAGGGAGGCAAGAGCTGGGTGGTGGTGGCACAGGCCTTTAATCCCAGCACTCGGGAGGCAGAGCCAAGCAGATCTCTGTGAGTTCGAGGCCAGCCTGGTCTATAGAGCGAGATCCAGGACAGGCACCAAAAAACTACACAGAGAAACCCTGTTTTGAACCCCCCCCCAAAAAAAAGGGAGGCAAGAATGAACTATCGAGCAGTGTCCCAGCTGGGTAGGCGTCCAGTAAGGCCTCATGGGTCTCTAGAGCTCCAGCCACCTACAGGGCTGCCACTGCTCTGGATCTCACCTCGGCCTCTACTCAAGCTCTTCAGTGCAGAATGCCCTTCTGTCTGCATCCCGCAACCGACATCAGAGAAGAGTTAGTTCCCCTGGGTTCTGGTGTGGCCCCGGAAAGCAACGGAACTTCTCTGGGCTTGTTTCTCCACCAGGAAGGTGGAAGCTCTTCTTCTTACTTCCCACCACACGGGGGACATTCGGAATGCTGGTGGCTCAAACACCTGTCGCCAGCTGAGCACACTCACTCAGCTCCACTGCCGCCTGTGCCCCAGGCTACGAGTCATGCCAGGCTGTAGGCTACCCTGCACTGGGGGCAGGGACAGGCTCCGTCTGGAGCTCCTCCCTGTCCTTCCTAGCACGAGACCTGTGGGAGCTGCTCTTCTGGCTGGGGACAGGATGGACAGAGAGAGACCAGCTTCCTGTCAGACTGTCTTCACCCCCACCCACAGCACACATCTACATCAGGAGGACCTCAGTCTCCTTACAGAGGTGTGACAGCTGACCCTCGCGGAGCTACTGTTAGGACCTGACCACTGCTGCCTACCTGGGCTCGGAGGCCCACACCGGACCTCTAATCGCTGCTAGATGAAGGGGCCCTGAGGAAGAGGGGGCTTGGGGGAGAAGCCACGAGTGTGAACGTGTGGGAGAGGGAAGGGGACAGAGGAGGTGGCAACAGTTAGAAGGTGGGGCCACATGACCCCTGCTCAAGATCCAAGGTGGGTGGGGACAGAAGGGTCAGAGGCAGGAGGCTCTGTGCACGCCCAGAGGTAGAAATGGACAGGGTCCCAGTTTCCAAGCCCACGCAGGGCTGCGTGGTGAACTTCCAAGGGAATAGGTACAACTGGTTACATGGGCACTGACATGGGACAAAGGGCGCCGGACATATTGACGAAGGTAGCACTGCTGGAGTTGCTGTGGGGACACTGTGGAGACTCCCATCCCTGTCTGCCCCTCAAAGAGCCATTTCCATAGGCAAACAGTGCTGGGTGTAGCCCTGTGACCCAGGGGGGACCACGGGAGGATTTTGCTCAGGGCCCTTGGTCTAGCCCTGAGGTGCCACGGGCCTGGCCTTCCATGTCACCTAGGATAGAGCTGGATTCTCCAGAGAGAGACACGGGCATGGGCTACTTGGGTAGGCCCTCTCCAGAGCCAGGGAAGGGCAGAGAGGCAGGCTAAAGGCAGAGTCTGCGTCCAGGTCTGGAGGGAAAGGCCCTCCTTGGGAAAATCTAGTGTTCCCAACCCCCGCAAAGATAACACAGAGACACTCCCACCCAACTCCTAGACAATACCCTCCAGGGAGTGGAATGCAGGCCCGAAGGGAGAGGCAAGCAGCAGAGGGTGTGCAGCCACCTGCAAGTAGTGTGTGGGAGTGGAGCGAGTGTGTAAGTGTAAAGAGTGTGTGTATCTGTGGGTGTGGACCAGCATCAACAGCAGCTGGGGACAAGGGTGTGAACCAGGCCACGGCCACGTGAGGAGGATGGCTATTGGCACGAAGGGAGACGGTGGACGTATCTCGCATCTGGGGTCCCTCTGTGAATGGGCAGCAGGCTCGGGCTTGGACACTGGCTGTTCCCGAAGGCCACTAGGATGCACCAGCCCAACTGCAAAATGGGGTTCACGGCAGGAGCCTCAGGGTGGCGCAGGACTTAGCTTTAAAAAATGCCTTGGGGGATCACTACCTGTGGGGCTACTCATTGGCTACCTAGCTTGGGCCAGGAGGGACAGGCTGGCTGGATTACTGTAGGCTCCAGCTCCTGTTGGTGGGCCTTCTGCCTCTTTGTCTGCTCAGGACAGGGGCTAACTGGCTTCTGTAGGGTGGGAGGGGGGCTATCCATAGGCAGAGCCTGGGGTCCACACACTTTGTGGACAAACCAGGGAGGTGGGTGAGAGGGTGATGTCCATACACACACACCACACCCACACCCTCTCCCACTGAATCACCCCCCTCCACACACTCCTTCCAACTCCACAAAGCTCAGTGACAGGGGTGTGACTCACTGGCTGTGTTTCCTAGAGGTGCCTCCCTACCTTCCAAGCCTCGTTAGGTGGTATTCCTCCTGAGAGGAACCAATGGACACCTCTCTGGACTCTGGTAGCACGTAGGTAGGACTAGGAGATGTATCATTCCTGTAGGTGAGCCCTATATTCCCACAGGCTTGCATGGAATGTGGAAATCACCGCCCTAGGGCATAACCCCATACAAAGCCTTTTTCCTGTCCCTTCCCAAATGCAGCCTCCAGAACCCACGACCTGGGTTCAAATCCACCACTACTCCCCTAACTGACTTTAGCCAAGGTTCCTCATTTCCTGAGCCTCCATCTCTCATCTGGAGACGGTGAGGAGACTCACTCACTAGGGAAAGTCATGAAGCTTACAGACCATCTACGTCGACATCTAGAATGGACCTAGGGAAGTCATGAAGCTTGCAGACCATCTACGTCAGCATCTAGAATGGACCTAGGAGAAGTCATAAAGCTTACAGATCATCTACGTCGGCATCTAGAATGGCCCTAGGGAAGTCATGAAGCTTACAGACCATCTACGTCGACATCTAGAATGGACCTAGGGAAGTCATGAAGCTTGCAGACCATCTACATCGGTATCTAGAATGGACCTAGGAGAAGTCATAAAGCTTACAGATCATCTACGTCGGCATCTAGAATGGCCCTAGGGAAGTCATGAAGCTTACAGACCATCTACATCGGCATCTAGAATGGACCTAGGGAAGTCATGAAGCTTATAGACCATCTATGTCGGCATCTAGAATGGCCCTAGGGAAGTCATGAAGCTTATAGACCATCTACGTCGGCATGTAGAATGGACCTAGGGAAGTCATGAAGCTTATAGACCATCTACGTCGGCATCTAGAATGGACCTAGGGAAGTCATGAAGCTTACAGACCATCTACATCGGCATCTAGAACGGACCTAGGGAAGTCATGAAGCTTATAGACCATCTACGTCGGCATCTAGAATGGACCTAGGGAAGTCATGAAGCTTATAGACCATCTATGTCGGCATCTAGAATGGACCTAGGGAAGTCATGAAGCTTACAGACCATCTATGTCGGCATCTAGAATGGCCCTAGGGAAGTCATGAAGCTTACAGACCATCTACGTCGGCATCTAGAATGGACCTAGGGAAGTCATGAAGCTTACAGACCATCTACGTTGGCATCTAGAATGGACCTAGGGAAGTCATGAAACTTATAGACCATTTACATCAGCATCTAGAATGGCCCCTGATGCTCCAACACCCTCAGGTATGCTGTCTTCTTGGTATACCCCTTGTCCTCATTGCTTCATTGCCTCTGAAACTTCTGACATAATACCACCTTTGACCTACAGGGGTGGTTGCCCAGAAGCATGGGACCGTGGTTGGTACTGTCCAAATTCTAGCTGTGTGCCGGCTAGTTTTATGTCAACTTGACACAAACCAGGGTCACTGCAGAGGAGGGAGCATCATCTGAGAGAATGCCTCCATAACACTGGACTGTAGGGAAGTCTGTAGGGCATTTTTCAAATTAGTGGTTGATGCAGAGGGTCCAGCCCATTGTGGGTGGGGCCATCACTGGGCTGGTGGTCCTGGGTTCTATAAGAAAGCAGGCTGAGTAAGCCATGGGGTGCCAGCTAGTCCTGACTTCCTTCACTAATGGACTATGATGTGGAAGTGTATACCAAATGAACCCTTTCCCGCCCAGCTTGCTTGGGGTCATGGCAAACCCCTTGGCATGCTCCCGTATGCTGAACCATCCACTAGGGAAGTGTTTTCTCTGACTTTACCCCGCCTCTGCTGTGTCCTGGCATTTCCTTCCAAGCTTTGAGGGAAGAATAAGTCAGGCTAAGCCCCAAGATGTCTCACAGACTCAGAAAGAGGAGTCACAGGTGGTCCAGCGGCCCCCTGCCCTCCTCCTGCCCTCCACACCTTCCTGAGTGCCTCAGAACGGTGTCTTGGGAGGGGACTGAGAAGTCCTGTCATGAAGTCAGAGACCAGCCGGTGAATCAGCCAGGCCAGTCATCCGGACAGACTGGAGGAGGGCTGGGAGAACAGATGGTACCTTCTGTCTCCTCCCCACGGCTCAGCTCGGCCACCCTGTGATAAGACTCGCAGATTGGCTCAGTGGTCCTGAACCTCCCGGTGGAGGGCTCAGTGATGGGTAACCTAGCCGGGCCACCTGAAAATCAGACCCTGCCCCCCACCCACCCTTTATTTTCTCAGTTATAGTCACGGCACCCTCTCCCCCACACTTCTTTCTAGCTTTGGAGTATCCAAGTCCTTCTGTGTATCCATTTCAATTTTCCCATTTGTTTTGCTTTGAAACATGTTTCACTCTGTTGCCTAGGCTGGTCTTAAACTCCTGAACTTACTATCCTCCTGCTTCAACCTCCCAACCACTAGGAAAACAGGTACTGCCTCCACCCTGCTCCGTTTTCCCCATGACTTCCGTCGGCATGCATTGTGCACCCAAAACACACCTGGCCTTGTGTGTACAACCCTGTCCCTTACTGGAGCCCGTCTCTCTAGAATAAGCCGGGGAGATACACACCAATGTGCACACACAATGCTGGAAGGCACCAAAGAACTGCAGAACACCCTGGCGGGGACTGGTAGGAGAGAGGGTTATGGCGGACGTGTTCCATCTACACTTTGGTGTTTTACAAGTGTCCAAATGGACACTTCTGCAAGGGGAGATGTCATAATCAATGCCATTTCATAAACCAACCAACCAACAGACAAAAAGGCCCTAGCCTTCCCTGCTCACGGCTACTCCACGTTTGCCCTGCACATTGTTGGCCCTGCCGCTGCGTCTTTGTGTGTGTGTGTGTGTGTGTGTGTGTGTGTGTGTGTGTGTGTGTGATCCTGAGATTTGAGCACGGGGCCTCCTCTAGAGCAGGCAACTGCTTTACCGCTGACCTACAGTCTCAGCCCTCTGTTTACTTTGAGACAGGGTCTCACTAAATTCCTCAGGCTGGCCTTAAAATCATGATTGTCCTACCTCAGCCCTCAAGCTGGGATGATAGGCCTGCACCACTAGTGTGGCCCAAACTACTTCTCAGCTGCTGAGGGACAACCCAGGGCTTTGGCATGCTGGGAAAAGGCATGTTTTTATCACTGAGCTGCATAGTCAGCTGCCATTTGCTTAGACACGGGACAGTGTTGGGTCCATAGGTATGACCCAAGTTCCCAAGTCCCAGGGGAACCTTGGTCATCCCGCGTTGCAAATCCTGAAGACTAGATTTCTGTCCAGTTGCCACAAAAGTCTATTGATGACCAGCCAGGGACATGCCCAGGGACAGACACACCTTTGTTTACGTTTCATGTGAGGTTATTGGCTAATGACCTCCAGTTACCCAGCTCCAGACAGAGTTCTGTGCCTACGGCTACCTGTAATAAACTTGATCCCTGCCCTTGAACTCTTTGGGGACTGTATTGTCTGTGTTTAACTGAGTGCTTCCCCAATACTCAAGACAGATAACTGTCTTGCCACTTGGATAACTGCATCGTCTTCTTGTTTCTTGTTTTCTCCAAGTTACCTGGGCAAACAGGGCCTTGGGCTCCCGGAGCAGGCCAAGGGTTATTGCTGACATTAGCATGACTTTTGCTCTTAACTGAGAAAGCTGCACTTCCTTGGATGGAGCCTAGCTTCCTAGAGAAAGTAGGATGGTGAGACACAGACTGAACTTGACCTTTGTCCCTGCTCAAGCTGAGGATTTCCACGTGATCCTGGGCAACTCCCCAGTCTCCTGGAGCCCCTGTGCCTAGCCTCTGTCTTAGCCTCTGACCTAGGAACATGGTGATAATGGAGAGGTGGTGTCATGCGCAGGACCTCACCAGCTCTGCACCAGTTGCACCGAGGGGGTGCCCAGCACTCGGTCGGGCAGCAGGTTAATCTCTTTCATGATGTTGGCCAGGCGCACGGGTAGCTCCTGCCGGAGGAAGGTGAAGGAAGTTTTCTCGCAGGCATTGCTGGATCCTGAGGGTAAGGGAGGGGCCAGTCAATAGCTATAAAGCATGGGAACCGGCACACACGTGGAGGCTGGGCAGGCTGAAATGACCAAGTAACCTATCCATGGCACACAGTAAGGCAGCCCTGCGAACACAGCAGTGTTTGAGCCTTCCCCCAGAGAACCCACCACCCGGCTTGACACTTCAGGAGAGGTATCACCTACTGACCCCTAGCTAAAACCCCATCTCTTTAACCAGGGAGACAAGACGTTCCTGGGGCTCATTCTGAACTGTCCTGGCCTAAGTCACCTCACTTTTCTGCCCATCCCTCTAGGTAGGCACTGATTTCAGGTAACTTGCCCAGGGGGCAGAGGTACCTAAGCAATCCTTCCCTCCCTGGAGTGCTGTGCCTAGATCCCCAGGACTGTAGGAACTCAACGATATCCCTGAGGCAGCCCATCTCATCCAGGCTGAGGAAACAGATGGATGCCAATGGAGACTTGGCCATGTCTAATGACCATCTGTGAAGCAAATGGGGACGTTGGTCCAGGGTCAAGAGGGACAGGCAGTGGAGGAATGAGTAGTGTTAGCTTAGAGACAGGAGACCCAGGATCAAAACCAGGCTGCGCTTCGGTTACCCAGGGTATGCCACCATCCTTTTGAGGGGCTCAGTTTTCCCCCATACAGGTGGGCTGGGCTCCTGCAGGCCCCTTCCAACTGTGACACTTTGCTCAGGCTTGAGAGTGAGTCCTGAAGGATTTTCCACACAAGCGAAGCTCAAGACTCCAACAGAACAGGGAGACACAAAGGTACCTCCTGGAAAACAGGTGCCCAACTCTCGTCTGCCACCTCCCTGTCTTCCTGTCTGTGACGCAGCTGTAACCTAAGCCAACTCTCGAAAGACCTGGGCCCACTCCTGATCACCAGCTGGCACCATGGGAATGCCATGTAGACAGGGAGGGACACACAATGTCTCCATCCACCACTTGGCACAGCTTTCTCCTGCCCCAAAGCCACCTCCACCCCCAGAGCACTGGTAGTGGGTGATCTTCAGAAACCCAGGGAGAGCCATGGGAAGATGTAAGCCACCTGACTACCTCATGGTAACTTGGGCTCTGCCCAGCTAGAAACGGCTGCCAGGCCAGAACAGATTTGATCTTCAAGTGTCCTTGCCCAGTGGGCAGCTGCAGGGGTGGAGGCTCACCCGTCAGGGGAGCTCCTCCTGTCAGCACCTCCTACTCAGAGGGCCCCCTTCCCAGCTGCCCCGGGATTTCTCCCTCCTCGCTCAGTTCAGAAGTACCCCACCCTTCGTGCACAGCACAGGTCTTCCAGATGACTGGATCTCCCTGGCAGTCCCAGCAGCATGTCCCCTATTTACTCCTGGTCTCCCACTCTCAGTAGTCAGGATCCCCCATTGGCTCTATCACGTCTGGATGGGGTCCTATACCCCCACTGCCTCTTACTCTCCATGACTCCTCCCAACGCTTTCCCCGAGCCCCCATTCTTAATAACAGTGTGAAGGGGCACCCTTTAACTCTTTCTGGGCAGCCAGGCTTGCCTCGCCGTTTACCCATTCCTGTCCATGCTCTTCCAAGCCAACCCGCCTGCCACCCAGAACCTCTTCCTCGGGTCGTTACCCTGTCATTGCCAGGGTCTCCTTCTCCGCGCCCACCGCCCCCTGTGCCCACCTACGCTGACTCCGTACCAAAGTCTAGAAACTGCTTCATGGACAGCGGGGACGGAGAGAACTTGCTGAAGTGCTCGATGTACTTGGGCGCCCCTGCTAGGGACGCATTCTTCAACAGCGCCCGGACCCAGCGCATGGCGACGGCGCCCGCGGCTCCGGCTCGGCTCCCGCTGCTGTCCCGGACCTGGAGGAGCTGGCACCGGCCCTCCGCTTGGCCCAGCTCGGCCCGGAGAAGCGCTTCGACCGCCTCCTCCCTATCCCTGCCCTGGCTGTACCTCCAACGCCTAGCCAATCGGCTTGTCCCTGCGCCTTGACGTCTCCAATGGCCGCGCACAAACAACTCCGGGAGAACCAATAGCCTTGCGCTTCGACACGTGGCTCTCCTCGGGACCCACCCCCTTAACCGTGTAGGTGCTGGAGGGGGCCTGTTGTTTTCCGCCGCTGGTCTCAAGTCCCGCCTCCCGCCGCTAACTCCCCTAGACTTCTAAGGGGGCGAGCCCCGGGTTAACCCCTTCTTTCCCAGAGTCCCGCTAACCCTTCGGTTAGCCTTCTACTCTTGCCTTTCCCTGGCTCCTTCCCCCGTCTCCTTCACTCTCCCTCTCCTTTAACCCTTTCTTCCCTGCCTTGTCTTTTTCCTAAAGGCACCTGTTTCACCTGTCTTGATGCTCACCTGTTCTGCCATAGGAGCTCTTGGTGGTTTTCCACTCCTGTGATGGACCCAGAAAGAACGCTTGCGAAATTGGGAACCAGGATGCAAGCCTATACTACTTACTTTCTCCTATAAGCGTGGAACCCGCTAGCTCCCATAAATATCCAAGTGGCCCAGGAAGAGGCGGCGTTTTCTTTTCTCATGTGAAAAACATCTAAAATTGGGGTGGCAGTGTAGTTCAGAGGGTATGACACTTGCTTAGCATGCATGAAGCCCTATATTGATCCCTAGCACTTGAAAAACAACAACAAAAACCCCTCTGGACTAGCAGAGGTGGAGACAGGAGCTAATTTTAGGAAGTTCCAGTTTATTATTCCCTAGCTCGTTTGACTGAACATAAAACCTTGAACGTCTTGCCACAACCACCTAAGAAGGCAACCTTCTGTGTACCTAGCCTGAGAAGACAACCGTCTGTGCCGCTGGCTTCCTTATTACAAGTCCCTTATTATAATTAGGAGCTCGGGAGCTCAGCCCAATATTTCTAGTGCCCGGGCCTCTTTCCTGCAAAACATCATGCGCCCTCTTTTGGTAAAACGTGGTATGTTTCCCACTCTCTGGGCCAACGTAGGTTCCTCAGTTCTTTGTTTATTGACCCACCCTTCCCTGCTAAGGGCTGAACTTTGTTCCAAAACACCAGCAGGGTCAAGGCTTGACCTTTAGTAGGGTCTGGTGTTACTCTTGGAGGCTTGAGACAGTTCTGCTTGAGACAGAATTTCAGTTCAAGGCCCACCTGAGTTAGAGTGAGTTCAAGTACAGCCTGGGTAATTTAATGAAATCTCAAAAAGTGAGCAGAGGACCGGTGCTGAGCTGGTGGTAATGCACTGGTTTGATTCCGGCGCGCCCCCCCCCCCACACACACACACTGCAAATTATAACAGTATACAACTGTAGCCAAGACGAAACAAAGCTTCATTATGGAAAGTGTAATGCTGTGTGCCAGGCACCGTTTGCCTGGATTATCTCACTTAATTTTTTGTTTTGTTTTGTTTTTCGAGACAGTTTTCTCTGTGTAGCCTTAGCTGTCTTAGAACTTACTCTGTAGACTAGGCTGGCCTCGAACTCACAGAGACCCACCTGTCTCTGCCACCACCACCTGGCTTCTCATTTAATTCTTAAAAAGCTCTATTATACTCTGTTATTATCCCCATTCTACAGCTAGGAAAGCAGAGCTGGCAAACACTCTCAACTACAAACCTGACCTTGTTGGTTCTCTGCTCAGTCTTTTCACTTAAAAAAAATCAGTGGGTCGTGGTGGCACACATCTCGCAGCACTCGGGGAGCCGAGGTAGGTGGATCTCTCTGAGTTTGAGGCCAGCCTGGTCTACAGAGTGAGATCCAGGACAGACAGGACTACACAGAGAAACCCTGTCTTGAAAAAACAAATTTAAACAAACAGACTATGATCTGGAGGTATGTGTGCCCAAGTGTGTTTATGTGCACCATGAGCATGCGGGTTTCTGTGGAGGCCAGAGGGCACTGATTACCTGGAATTGGAGTTACAGGGGTCATGAACTGCCTGCTGTGGGTGCTGGGAACCCAGCCCAGGTCCTCGGCAAGAGCAGGAAGCACTCTTAACTGCTGAGCCATCTCTCCAGTTCCTCTCCTCCTCTTTCTGGAGCCTTTCCAGTTGTCCTGATACCTGCTTTGGCCCCATTCCTTAGGCCCATCTTTTCACATTCCCCTGCTCAACTGCCCACACTGTAATCTACCTGCAGTTTTGACCCAGCCTCGAATCTCCAACCCACTGACAATCCTATCTTCATCTTAGTGGGGGGGGGGGGGAGGTAGAGGTATTTCTGGCTCATTCTTCTTAGCTTCCTGTACCTATTCTTCAGGTCTGGGCTGCTTGGTCATCTTCTCCTCCTCCAAGAAGCCTTTGCTGAGTTCCTGGCCTGGGTGCTGGGCTCTCTACATGCCTCCTTAGGTCTCAGATCTTAGGAAGACGAGAAAGCTGCTCACACTGAGGGTTAACTGCTGATTCATGGCTCCTTCCCACTGGGCTTTAGCTTAGGGGGCACAGGTTGTGTCTGACCTAGCCATTGCCTTATCTCCAGCACTGGGTACAGTGCTTGGCATGTCATGGAGCCAGAGTGAAAAGGGACGTGAAGTAGGCAGAGAGGCCCCAGGGCCGGGAGCCAGGATCTCTAGACATCTGCCAGCCTAACAATTAGCAAGTAGGGGATGCTGACAGAGTGAGTGCATTTTCAAGGGCCAGGCAGAGTGTAGGGGATAACTCTCAGTCTGTCTTCTCCCCAAAGCCGCTCTGTGTGCAAACCTGATACCCCAGCACGTGTTAGAGGATGAGTTTGAGGTCCTCCTCAACTACACAGTTTGAGATCAGCCTGGGCTGCATGGGGCCCATTCTCAACTCCCCTCCCTCCCCATGACCAAATCCAAGCCAGAGCCTAGCAATAGATGGAAGTAATTGATGTCAAAATGAACTCAGCAGGAACAGACCACAACTCTTTTTTTTGTTTGTTTGTTTGTTTGTTTGTTTTGGTTTTGGTTTGGTTTTTCAAGACAGGGTTTCGCTGTGTAGTTTTAGTGCCTGTCCTGGATCTCGCTCTGTAGACCAGGCTGGCCTCGAACTCACAGAGATCTGTCTGGCTCTGCCTCCCAAGTGCTAGGATTAAAGGCTTGCACCACCACCACCTGGCCCCACAACTCTTGACACATAAAGAAATCACTCCCCCATAGCGCTCCCCCAGAACTGGAATTCCATAAAGTGAACTCTGTGCTTGAATCAAAGTTCTCCACACAGAGCGTGCCGTAGAGTGCTAGGTCCATCATCAAGGGATCAGCTAGGGGAGGCCATGACCCCTAGAACTGAGACTGGGGTAGGTGCAGATGCAGCAGTACAAACTGGGAACTGTTTATTTACTTTAGTGAGAAGCCCATATACAAAGAAGGCACAGGGTAGGGAAAGCTGCTATAGTACCGTGGAGGGGCAGAGCTGCGGAGTGGGCCTGCCTGTGGGCAGGGATTCGGGAGAGGACCTGGGAATCAGCCTCCACTGCCAGAATGGGGATGCAGCTCCTAGGGGAGGGGGAGGGCTGGGTTTCTCCGAAAGCCACAGGCAGCTCAGAATACCATCTCTGTGGTCAAGGGAGCAGAGTTAAGTCTGGCCAGCTGGGTCAGGGCTTGGACTCTCCCCTGCCCTACATTCAAGTATCACACCCCACGTGGTCTTGTGGGGTCTCCAGGCCTTGCTCAGGCTGAGGTGGCCAGGACGGGTCAGGAGTATCTTCCTCAGCATCCTGTCAATATCTGCTGCTGGGCCAGGATTGATACCCTGCTCTCTGAAGGATGCCACCATGCTCCAGGTCAGCCCCAGCACAGTATGTCCAGGCTGTCCATGGTTTCGATTTGTTCCTTTGGGCTGCGTTTCTTGCCAACTTCATCTGTAGCCAAGGTTTTGGAGATCCATTCATAAAAGCCCATTCTAGGGACTTGCTTTTTAGTCCATTGCTCTTGAGTCTGAGCATACAAGTCATAAGAACATCCCTTTTGGTGCGGCCCTCCTCTCCAGTAGGTGCCGGGAATTGCAGCTGGGCCCGACTGTCTCCTTGTCGTCAGTAGTTTTATTCTGGACAGTAAAGTCAGTCCAGGGACAATGGCTCAAGGGGGATCCGGTGTGGAAGAGAGATGTCACCACGTCAGGGACCTTTTCCTCCTGGCTCCCAGTAGAGGCGTTTTGGCTTGGTTTTGGCACAGATAGAGGCTCGGACACGGCACCCTCCATGGTACATCTGAACAGGCCCTTAGCAGTAGGCCCTGTGTGCATGTGTGTGTGTGTGTGTGTGTGTGTGTGTGTGTGTGTGTCCGTTGTGCAGAGCTGCGCTATGCTCAGCATTGCAAGGTCTTGAAGGAGATTCTAGGGCCCCAGAAAACATGCCTGCACTGAAGGAGGATAGATGCCTGAGCCTGCTGGTGCCAGCCAAATGTGTGGCCCCTTTTGGACTGTCCGAGTCATAATTTATGATAAATAGGAAGGAAGGGAGCACTGGGGGCGGGGGGGGGGGGGGATGACAGGGAAGGTATCAGTAGTATTGATCCCGAATCTGCCAGCTGGTGACCCAGTGCTTCTTGGTGGGTAGGGTGCTCCCTGGAGGTGGGTAGCGCTCCTCCTCCCGGATACGCACTGCATGGTACTTGGGCATGATCCGGTAGTATCGGGTCGGTTTAAAGAAGTCACACTGGAGTTTAGGCAGAAGAGAAATTGTGTCAGTATCCAGCATTCAAATGAGAAAAGATGCCCCCCCCAACACACACACACACACACACACACACACACACACACACACTCCTATGGTGCTTACAGCAGGCTTCAACTCAAACATCCCAACCTCAATATGAGATGGGAGGATGGACATCCCCACCCCAGGCCCAGAGGAAGGAGGAGCTGAGGAAGACACAGAGGAGAACAGAGGCAGGCGGAGACCAAGCAGACACCGAGATTGTGGGCCAGGAAGACAGGGTGATCTCAATGGCCAGTGCTAGGGGTAGGTAAGAGGGTTATCCCAGGGAGATGGTGGGACTCAAGACAAAAAGTTCTTGGTCCTCTCCTTCCTTGTGGGAGGGGATAGGACTTAGAGTCATTGTGGACATGCCTGGTGATCAGACAGAGGTGGGGTCCAGCCCTGACTGTTTCTCTTTTCCAGTCCCCCAGAAAGCAGCATGCTCACTGGAAGGATTTCATGGCATGCTCTTGGGATTTTAAGCTCCTGAGAGCCAGGTGGAGGTGGGGGTCCCGGGGGCACTCAGGGTGGCCTTTGCTTTGAGATGGTAGACAAGTGAGATCCAAGCAGGCCCTGAGGCAAGAGGAGCAGACAGGACAGAATCAGAAGCCCCAGCCAGCTGGGGCTTTGGAGAGGAGGCCCATAGGCCATGTTACCCGGGTGGGCCGGGGCAGGGGGGGTGCCCCCCCTCAGTAGTCGTCGGTCAGCCTTTCTGTCTCTGACGGCTGGCTCTTCATCTCAGCCTTCTGCCTCTTAGCTTCATACAGGGCACGAGTGCGGGCTCGCTTGAAGAAGCCGCACTGGAGGGAGGAGGCGGGGACGGCCGTCAGGGGTGCTGGTAGACCTGGCCATCAGCACTCGGGAGCTGGGGCTTAGGCCGGGTCTTAGAGGTGGGGAACCTGGAAGGTACGTCCTGGGCCCAGCGTGGTGGGTGGCCAGACACCAGAGCAGCCTGCAGTTCCCCAGGTGTGGGTGGCACTGGGAGCCGGGGGGAGGGGTGGGGAGGATCTGGAAAAGGGCTGCCGAGATGGAGATGAGGGATGGGATGCAGAGCCGTGGGATGGAGGGAGGGTGGGTGAGCCGTGCTGGCGCTGGCAGGGGGTCTGAAGTGCGAAGCCCCAGTAGGCTGGGAGTCTCTACCTTCCACAGCAGGATGATGATGAGCCCCAGCAGCAGCAGCCCGGCACCGACGGCCACAAGTACCAACCACAGCTCAATCTCAGCAGGCAGCTCCTCCACCAGCTCTGAGTCAATGTCCACTGAGAACTGCAGAGGAGAGAGATGAGACTTAGCTAGGGGCCAGTCACTTTTTCTGTCCCTGCTGGGCCCATAGCCCTGTTATTTGATCTACAGCCGGTAGGGGGCGGTCAGTGACTAGAAAAAGGCCCAGCTGCACTCATTGAGGGGAACAGGCCTTGTGTCCAGTTTCTTAGGCACAGATTTGGCCAGAGGGACAGCCTCAGATCTGATAGGCAGCCTGGCATCTGAGTTTGTGATCGACACATCTGGACTTGCACATCAGCTCTGTTCCTGATAAACCGTGTGACCCTGGACTAGTAATTTCATCTCTCTGCATCTTTTCCTGTGCTCTGGGAAAGAGATCACTGGTGGCTGCTTTACAGTGTAGAAACATGGCCAAAAGCATGCATTTGAGAGCCAGGCTACCTGGGCTCAAGTCCAGCCTTGCTATCCCACTGGCTGTGTAGCCTTGAACAAGTTACTCAACCTCTCTGTTACTCATCTGTGCACTGGGAATTATAATCCCCTACCTCATAGGCTGTTGGACAGGATTAAAGATAGCATGAATAGACACCTGTTACATGGCGAACGATGGCCTGGGTGTGTCCATGTGTGCACGTGTATCTGTGGGTTAAATAGCCCACACCAGAGATGCCTGCGACTAGAAATGTGTCAGATTTGGGATTTTGTTTTATTTGTGGCTCAAAAAGTTTTTCAGGTTTTGGAGTGTTTGCATTTCCAATTTTTGGAGTAGAACGTCTCTAGACAACTGTGCTTGCTTTTCACTTCTTTTTGTAATTATTTTGATTTTGATTAAAAAAAAAAAAAAAAGCCGGGCGTTGGTGGCACATGCCTTTAATCCCAGCACTCGGGAGGCAGAGCCAGGCAGATCTCTGTGAGTTCGAGGCCAGCCTGGGCTACCAAGTGAGTTCCAGGAAAAGGCGCAAAGCTACACAGAGAAACCCTGTCTCGGAAAAAAAAAAAAAAAAAAAGCAAAAACAAACAAACAAACAAAAAAAAACACCCAGAAGCCAGGCGGTGGTGGCTCACGCCTTTAATCCCAGCACTCAGGAGGCAGAGCCAGGCGGATCTCTGTGAGTTCGAGGCCAGCCTGGGCTACCAAGTGAGTTCCAGGAAAAGGCGCAAAGCTACACAGAGAAACCCTGTCTCGAAAAACAAAAAAAACAAAACAAAACAAAACAAAAAAAAACAAGTAACAGTAATTCGATATTTGATGCTCTGGGGAAAAAAAACTGTCTCCATAGCGAGTAGTAGTTAGCAGTGGTGATCCCAGCAGGAGGTAAGAGGGTCTTGTTATATTAGCCCAGGCTGGCCTCAAACTTTTAATCCTGTCTCAACCTCCCAAGTGCTGAGATTATAGGCATGCACCCATTTGCCCTCCCCAGCTCTCTCCATATATTTAATACATTTGATGGGACCACACTACATGCACACTCCGGCAAGCTTTGTCTTCCCCATTTTTATTAATACCATCCTCTTTCCCTCTCAATTGATAAAGGCCAATCTGATCTCTTCTGAGGACCGCACAGTCATTGTAGAAATGGACCACATTTTATCCAGCCAATCTCCTACTGACAGACATTTAGATCATTTCCAATTCCCTGCTCCTATTAACGATGCTCTAAAATACCCCCATATATTTATCTTTGCATGCTCATCCGATGAGCTCCTTGAAATATGTGAGCATGTGCTAGCTCAAGGGGAATGAGTGCTTTAAATGTTAATGAATATTGACAAATGCATCTCCACAAAGGAGCCACCAATTTATACTCCAGTCAGTAGCATTTCCCACCACGTACCATCACCAGACAGCATTTCTCTTTTTAGTATTTTCCAATCAGATAGGCAAACAACTCTTGTTTGTTATTTGTGGGGTGTTTTTTTTTTGTTTGTTTGTTTTTGTTTTTGTTTTTTTTAAGGTTTGTTTGTTTGCTTGTTTTTTGAGACAGGGTCTCACTAATGTAGCCTTGGCTGGTCTGGAACTTGCCAAATAGACTAGACTGGCCTTGAACTCAGAGATCCTTCTGCCTCAGCCTCTAGAGTGCTGGGACTAAAGGCGTACACAAGCGTGCCCAGCTAAAAGGTTTATCTTTTTATATGCACGTGTTTTACATTAAATTATGTGTGTATTGTGTGTGGGTATGTGCAGGTGAGTGCAGGCTCAGAATAGGTTGTCTGATCAGCTGAAGGGAGAGGTAGAGTGGTTGTGAGCTGCCTGACATGTGAGCTGGGAACTGAACTCAAGCTTTCTGCAGGAACAGTGTGCACCCTTAACCGCAGAGCCATCTCTCCAGCTCCTATTCTGTTTATGTGCAAGTTAAATACTTGTATTTCATCACACATGCATTACCTTCTATATTGAAATATTAAAATATATCCACACTTCCTCACGTTCCTTTGGAACTTGTCCTTTTAGCTTATCACCTTTTGTTGTACATAGATCTACAATTTCATATAGACTAATTTTTCGTCCCGTTGGTTTACTTCAGGAAATGCATCACGGAGTGTTTCATCAACCTCCCATTTGCTCCGTTCTGTGTATCTCCTGTGTGTTTCCACTTGCATCCTTTTCACAAGAAATTATTAGCCATTTGCCATACTTCTTCTTCCAGCTGTAACTTAGAACATTCTCTCCCCCCTTTGGAATTTCCTGAATCTTACTTGAACTGGAATGACTTGAAAAGATCTAACAAAGAGAATATTGGCCTTTTTTTCTATTCATAATTTAATTTTTTGTTATATGTTTATTGTTATGTGTTATCCCATGGGGCCGTACACCTTTTCAGCTGTACATACAAATGATGTTATTGTCGAGGATTTGTTTGATTGATTTTTATGAGACAGAATCTTGCTTTGTAGACCAAGCTGTCCTTGAACTTACTAAATTGCCTATGCTAGCCTCAAACTTGGGTCAATCCTCTGTATCAGCCTCTAGAGTACTCTATCATGGTCAGTCTTTAAATTTTTTTTTTATTTATCATTTATTTTATTATTCTTTTTTTTTTAAAGGTTTATTTATTTATTATGTATACAGGGTTCTGCCTGCATGTATGTCTGCAGGCCAGAAGAGGGCACCTGATCTCATTACAGATGGTTGTGAGCCACCATGTGGTTGCTGGGGATTGAACTCAGGACCTCTGAAAGAGCAGCCAATGCTCTTAACCTCCGAGCCATCTCTCCAGCCCTATTTTATTATTCTTATGGGGGGGGCAGGTGTTGAGACAGGATCTCTCTATGTAGTCCTGACTGGCCTGGGACTCACTCTGTGGACCAGGCTGGCCTTGAACTCAAAGAGATCCACCTGCCTCAACCTCCTGAATACTGGGATTAAAGATGTGAGCCACTATGCCCAGCCCCTCCCCACTTAAAATTGTGTGTGTGTGTGTGTGTGTGTGTGTGTGTGTGTGTGTGTGTGTGTATGTGTACTCATACATATGTGGGCCTCCTGTGTGCCTTTTTGGAGGCCAGAGATCAGTGCTGGATATCTTCCTCTATCATTTTCTACCTTTTTGTTTGTTTGTTTTTGAGTCAGCTGTACATACAAATGCTGTTATTGTCGAGGATTTGTTTGATTGATTTTTGTGAGACAGAATCTTTGAACTAGTAACTGTTTGCCTAATTTGGCTGGCCAGCAAGTCCCCAGCATCCACCTGCCATCACTGGCCTATAGCCTGAAGTTACAAGCATGTATCAACACACTCAGCTTTTAACTAGGTGCTTGGGTGCTGAGGATCCAAATTCAGATTTTCATGTTTGTATAGCAGGGACTTTGCCCACTGAACCATCTCCCCAGTCCCTCACTTTTACACTTCTAGTTTTGAGACAATATCGTAAGTTGTCCAGACTGGCCTTGAATTCACTCTATAGTGCAGGCAGACCTGGGATTTAATACCCTTCTGTTCTGTCTCCCAACAAACTAGGATGGCCGCCCTATGCCATCAAGGCCAGCATCAGTGTCCCCTTAGAGATGTCCTGTGCTGTGTGGCCTGGCCTGAGGCTGTTGGCCTTGCTAACACACCTACTCACCCATGTGGTCTTGTTCTCCATGTTGATGGTAGGGATGTTGGTTCGCAGGAACAAGGTAGCCCAGCCATCCACCCTGACTCTGTCAAAGTCTCTGTAGTCCTACAAGAAAGACAGAGGGGTCCGAACTAGCGGTTGAAGTCTCTCTTGGGTCCCTCCTGACTAAGCTCTACCCACTTCAGCACCCTATGAGGCAGCACCATTTTGATGCTGTCATTCAGCCTCTCCTTCACACACAAATGCATGCCATTCTCTCATCTGGGCACTGGGTCCTGTGCTGATGCTAAGACAGGAGAGATGGGGAAGGTCACAGTCTAGGTCAGACTCATGGACTAAATCTCCCCCTGCACCTGTTGCTAGCACATAGCCACGCCTCTTCATTTGCCTAAGGCAACCTTTGTGGTCCAGTGTTGGAAACTGAGTACATACAACAGAAACCAACCACACAGGCCACAAAATTTGAGTCTAGTCCTAAGCCAAAAAAAAGGAGGGGGGGTGAGACTAGGTAGCAAGAGAAGGTTGGCATGAGAGTGACTATAACCCATCCTAGCAGGACAGATGACAGACATATGTAACTTCTGAGAAAGGTCTGTGCAGTCCAGGAGAGTGGACTCCAGGTGCTGAAGTTAGATAGGATCTCAGTGATGAGAAGTGAAGGCTGATGGAGGCCTTGATGGCTGAACAGAGAATTCACACACAGAGACAGAAAAAAAAAAAAGCTGGTATTCCAGTGCAGAGGGCCAGAGGCAAAGGCACAGAGGTAGAATGTAATGGACACATGAGAGGTCATTTTGGAAGCATTATACACTCACGTACAGACACACAATCATGACACCAATGTGGCCTACGGTGATAGACACACAACTGTACAGGACACAACAGTTTTGCACACTACACATACACACACACACACACACACACACACACACACACACACACCACATGCTGGCTTCAATCCCTCCCTGTCACTCTCCTCACCCAGGTGGATGACAGTGGAGACCTCCCAACACAGCACTAACCTCAATGAAGGTGCTGTTCCACACTCGCGCCTTCACGGTCACATTGGTGATGTTGGAGGTATCAGGAATGGGGCACTCCAGCCACACACAGCGGGCGCGGCCGCTGGCACAGGTCTGAGGTAGATAGGAGATGCACAGACATGAGACAGCCTGGGTCTCCAGACCTGATGCTGGCTCTGCTCACCTGCTACCCTTCTAGACTTCATCCCACCCCTGAGTGACTTTGTTCGTTGTTTTGCTCACACACACATTCCTCTACTTCTCAAACATACGTTCAAGATGCATTCTTGGGACAAACTCATCTGATTCAGGGAACACAAACGTGAAGCATAGTCCTTGCTCAGGCTGCCAAGTCCCAGCCTCAGAAATTTCTCCCAAGCCAAGTACTCTGGGTATTGTCTGTTGGCTTGGGATACCCCTTCAACCTCTCTAGCGAGTTATGCCTTCCCTGGGTCCCCATATTTGCTTCTCCACCTCTTCCTGCAGAGGGCACCCTGCTCTACACTTCCTCCTGCCCCTCCCTAGCCCAAATGCCCAAACAAAACAGCCCCCAACATGGGGTGAGGCCTTGGAATCCAGCCAGCAGCTCCTCTCTAGCTCCACTGTGATGGATGCTCCTTAGGGTAGGAGGTGGATCTGTTTTCCTGTCACACCCAGGTCCACAGCGCCTCTGTAGACCAGTGTCTCTGGGTGAGTGGTCTCTGTCCCCCTCTCTTCGTGCCCCCCCCCCCGATGCCCATGAGCCTTGTGTCAGGATGTGTACTTCTCCCCACCTCTGCCCTGGCCACTCACCAACACAGTCTCAGATTTGGCTTTTTTGGCAGCAGCTAGCGTGACAGGTGGGGAACCTTGGTCTCCCCCTGGATCCAGTTGTCTCCGCCTGCGCTGTGGAGAATGTGGCTTGTCTCCAGGGTCCTGAAGAGGGCAGAGATTTGTTGGGAAGGCAGAGAGAGATAAGAATAGCTGATGGGAGACAGGGAAGGGGCAGAGGGGACTCAGGCTCCCAAAGAGGACCTGTGGCAGAGGAAGATACTGGCTTTTCTGCTCTCCGGCATGCAAATGAGATGTACATGGAACATCCCTGCTGATGAACTTACAGAGAGAGTAAGGTTGAGAGGGTTGACAAGGTTTCCAGGCGGCTGGCAGGGCCAGGACCCATTGCTATGGATGGTGATCTCCGTGGGGTACAGCAGCCACTTGCCATTGGTAACTTCATAGGGCCACTCCAGACCTAGGATCAGTGTGCCCAAGGCCGCCAGCCTGTCTCCCACAGGGCTCACCTGTGGACATACATGACCTGTGTGTCATGGTTACCGTCTTTTGGAAAACTCCCTATAACTCAACAACCCTCAACCCTCCCAATTTTGAACCCCAGACCCAGAACAATCTCCCCATTGCCTTTCTTAAGAGTCTCCAGCCAGGACCCCAGAAGTGCCCTTGCCTGGAATTCATATTTCAGCGGGCTTCCCACATCCTCCACAGTTTTCATGCCGGCCTCGCCCATCACTGTCCCACCAAAGAAGCTCTGTAGCCGATGCGTCATCCTAGGGTCAGAAAGACACTCGAGTCAAAGTGGACAGGAGGCCGGAGCCCTGCCAGAGGGGACTGCAGTGCCAAGGCT